>NW_026601350.1:0-35000 GCF_029448725.1 Salvelinus fontinalis
CAGTTTATGTGACAAAACAAGCAAGTATAGTGTAGACAATCATTGTGCCATCTAAACCGCTATGAAATATCATCTTCCATAACCAAAAATACTGTATTTTCATCTGTTTAAAGTTGGTGTTAATAAATGAAAGTAAAAGATGCAAAAACAAAACTAAAGAACATGAAGCACAGAAATAACGCACATAGAACAGATCTTAGATTTGCTTTCAATGAGAATGACAGATTTATAGCTCACATTTCTATGTGAATTTGGCCGGGTCGCCTAAAAAATTGTATATAACAGCTGTCACACCCTAATCTGTTTCACCTGTCTTGTGCTTGTCTCCACACCCCACCAGGTGTCTCCCATTTCCCCCATTATCTCCTGTGTATATATGCCTGCGTTTTCTGTTGCCAGTTTGTCTTGTTTTGTCAGGTCTTACCAGCGTGTTTCCTGTTTCTCCTGTTTTAGTTTTCTACTCTTCCTGGTTCTTACCTTTCTGCATGTCCTGAACCTGCCTGCATGTCCTGAACCTGCCTGCATGTCCTGAACCTGCCTGCAGTCCTGAACCTGCCTGCAGTCCTGAACCTGCCTGCATGTCCTGAACCTGCCTGCATGTCCTGAACCTGCCTGCATGTCCTGAACCTGCCTGCATGTCCTGAACCTGCCTGCATGTCCTGAACCTGCCTGTATGTCCTGAACCTGCCTGCATGTCCTGAACCTGCCTGCATGTCCTGAACCTGCCTGCATGTCCTGAACCTGCCTGCATGTCCTGAACCTGCCTGACTCTGACATGGTTTACAAACCTCTGCCTGCCCTCGACTTGCCTTTTGCCTGCCCCTTTGTTATAATAAATATTTGCCTCCTGTGTCTGCATCTGGGTCTTATCTTGAGTTGTTAGAGCAGCTTTAAAACGAAATAATAAAAAACAACACCATCAAGTATTCTCCCGGCTTGCTAGGGCATTGTGAACTGCCGTGTTGCAGCGGTCAGAGCAGCGTGCTTCACCACAGAGCATCATGAATTTGCTCCTCTGCTGGGCAATAGTTTTTTATTTTGGTGTGAGTGCAGAGGAAGCATATATCGACGATCTCAGGACCTTTTCAAATGTCTGAAATCAAAGTCTATTTGTAGTGATCAGACTGAATATTTATTTAACACAAAGCAACTTACAACAGTTAATGAATACATTTTCACATTGGTGTTGGTGGCCTCAGCGCAAATAGAAAACAAAGGACCCTAGTGTTGCTAGTGCAATGCTCTACCAACTGAACCACAAAGGACCAAGCTGCTAATGACCCTAGTGTTGCTAGTGCAATGCTCTACCAACTGAACCACAAAGGACCAAGCTGCTAATGACCGTAGTGTTGCTAGTGCAATGCTCTACCAACTGAACCACAAAGGACCAAGCTGCTAACGACCCTAGTGTTGCTAGTGCAATGCTCTACCAACTGAACCACAAAGGACCAAGCTGCTAACGACCCTAGTGTTGCTAGTGAAATGCTCTACCAACTGAACCACAAAGGACCAAGCTGCTAACGACCCTAGTGTTGCTAGTGCAATGCTCTACCAACTGAACCACAACGGACCAAGCTGCTAACGACCCTAGTGTTGCTAGTGCAATGCTCTACCAACTGAACCACAAAGGACCAAGCTGCTAATGACCCTAGTGTTGCTAGTGCAATGCTCTACCAACTGAACCACAAAGGACCAAGCTGCTAACGACCCTAGTGTTGCTAGTCAAATGCTCTACCAACTGAACCACAAAGGACCAAGCTGCTAACGACCCTAGTGTTGCTAGTGCAATGCTCTACCAACTGAACCACAACGGACCAAGCTGCTAACGACCCTAGTGTTGCTAGTGAAATGCTCTACCAACTGAACCACAAAGGACCAAGCTGCTAACGACCCTAGTGTTGCTAGTGAAATGCTCTACCAACTGAACCACAAAGGACCAAGCTGCTAACGACCCTAGTGTTGCTAGTCAAATGCTCTACCAACTGAACCACAAAGGACCAAGCTGCTAACGACCCTAGTGTTGCTAGTGCAATGCTCTACCAACTGAACCACAAAGGACCAAGCTGCTAATGACCCTAGTGTTGCTAGTGAAATGCTCTACCAACTGAACCACAAAGGACCAAGCTGCTAACGACCCTAGTGTTGCTAGTGCAATGCTCTACCAACTGAACCACAAAGGACCAAGCTGCTAACATGTAGAACTCCCACCCTGGCTGCTGGGTGGTTTGTCCAAGTCAGTGTATCTTTGTGAATGTAATTACAGTGGCTGTAAAACCCAACAGCTTGGCACTGAGCCGAATATATCCCCTGAAACAGCTCACACACACTCACGTAGGGACAAAGGCACACGCTCACACACGGCTCCATTATCACGACACATATGAAATTAATAACACACTCCATATATCTATATACAGTAAAAACTATAATAATCAGTCTTATGGTGCTTTTGGTCTTTCTCCTTCCATGTGTGTGTGTGTGTGTGTGTGTGTGTGTGTGTGTGTGTGTGTGTGTGTGTGTGTGTGTGTGTGTGTGTGTGTGTGTGTGTGTGTGTGTGTGTGTGTGTGTGTGTGTGTGTGTGTGTGTGTGTGTGTGTGCGCAGCAGGTAAATCATTACAGAACACCATTCATCATAACCATCCTGTAGTGTCATTAGTTTCTATAACAACAGACAACAGACATTATGACATGCACACTTTACAGCTCCATCTCACACTCCACACTTCATTACATTTAGCTATGGAACTTACTACCACAGAGAACTTTCTGTCTCCCTTTCCCCTCCCCACTCTCTCTCTCCAGCCAGCTGGCTAGTGGGTGAGAACAGAAGAACAGAAGTGTTGATTGAGGAATACAGTGGGGCAAAAAAGTATTTAGTCAGCCACCAATTGTGAAAGTTCTCCCACTTAAAAAGATGAGAGAGGCCTGTAATTTTCATTATAGGTACACTTCAACTATGACAGACAAAATGAGAAAAAAAATCCAGAAAATCACATTGTTGGATTTTTAATGAATTTATTTGCAAATTATGGTAGAAAATAAGAATTTGGTCAATAACAAAAGTTTATCTCAATACTTTGTTATATACCCTTTGTTGGCAATGACAGAGGTCAAACGTTTTCTGTAAGTCTTCACAGGGTTTTCACACACTGTTGCTGGTATTTTGGCCCATTCCTCCATGCAGATCTCCTCTAGAGCAGTGATGTTTTGGGGCTGTTGCTGGGCAACACGGACTTTCAACTCCCTCCAAAGATTTTCTATGGGGTTGAGATCTGGAGACTGGCTAGGCCACTCCAGGACCTTGAAATGCTTCTTACGAAGCCACTCCTTCGTTGCCCGGGCGGTGTGTTTGGGATCATTGTCATGCTGAAAGACCCAGCCACGTTTCATCTTCAATGCCCTTGCCGATAGAAGGAGGTTTTCACTCAAAATCTCTCGATACATGGCCCCATTCATTCTTTCCTTTACACGGATCAGTCGTCCTGGTCCCTTTGCAGAAAAACAGCCCCAAAGCATGATGTTTCCACCCCCATGCTTCACAGTAGGTATGGTGTTCTTTGGATGCAACTCAGCATTCTTTGTCCTCCAAACACGACCAGTTGAGTTTTTACCAAAAAGTTCTATTTTGGTTTCATCTGACCATATGACATTCTTCCAATCTTCTTCTGGATCATCCAAATGCTCTCTAGCAAACTTCAGACGGGCCTGGACATGTACTGGCTTAAGCAGGGGGACACGTCTGGCACTGCAGGATTTGAGTCCCTGGCGGCGTAGTGTGTTACTGATGGTAGGCTTTGTTACTTTGGTCCCAACTCTCTGCAGGTCATTCACTAGGTTAGACTATGTGTAACTTACTGGTTTTGAACCCATGACATCTGGAAACCTTAATTCCCCATTAACACATTAGCTCACTGAGCTAAAGCCTTGAGCCAAACACCAGTCTTTAGGTCAATGAAAGCCCAGGCAAGGCAAGGCTACTCCATCATTCTGTTGAGTTTACCATGCAGTCCACATTGAATTTATGGGGGATATGCAACAGTATGTGACTGTCGGACACAAAAGTCACCTGCATTACTTTTACATACAAGCTAGCAACATCATTTGTGGATGACCTATGCTCTTTGTGGGATGACCTATGCTCTTTGTGGGATGACCTATGCTCTTTGTGGACGACCTATGCTCTTTATGTGATGACCTATGCTCTTGGTGGGATGACCTATGCTCTTTGTGGGATGACCTATGCTCTTTGTGGACGACCTATGCTCTTTATGGGATGACCCATGCTCTTGGTGGGATGACCTATGCTCTTTGTGGGATGACCTATGCTCTTTGTGGATGACCTATGCTCTAGGTGGGATGACCTATGCTCTTTGTGGGATGACCTATGCTCTTTGTGGATGACCTATGCTCTTTGTGGGATGACCTATGCTCTTTGTGGACGACCTATGCTCTTTCTGGGATGACCCATGCTCTTGGTGGGATGACCTATGCTCTTTGTGGGATGACCTATGCTCTTTGTGGATGACCTATGCTCTTTGTGGGATGACCTATGCTCTTTGTGGGATGACCTATGCTCTTTGTGGGATGACCTATGCTCTTTGTGGGATGACCTATGCTCTTTGTGGGATGACCTATGCTCTTTGTGGGATGACCTATGCTCTTTGTGGGATAACCTATGCTCTTTGTGGGTTGACCTATGCTCTTTGTGGGATGACCTATGCTTTTCGTGGGATGACATATGCTCTTTGTGGGATGACCTATGCTCTTCGTGGGATGACCTATGCTCTTTGTGGGATGACCTATGCTCTTTGTGGGATGACCATGCTCTTGGTGGGATGACCTATGCTCTTCGTTGGATGACCTATGCTCTTTGTGGGATGACCTATGCTCTTTGTGGGACGACCATGCTCTTGGTGGGATGACCTATGCTCTTCCTGGGATGACCTATGCTCTTCGTGGGATGACCTATGCTCTTTGTGGGATGACCTATGCTCTTTGTGGGATGACCTATGCTCTTCGTGGGATGACCTATGCTCTTTGTGGGATGACCTATGCTCTTTGTGGGATGACCATGCTCTTGGTGGGATGACCTATGCTCTTCGTGGGATAACCTATGCCAAATGAGACATAAGCCAAACGGTTTAACTGGAAAAAGCATTTTAGGCTAGTGATTTATCTGCTGTGTCATAGACAAGTCTGTACCATTGTAGCAGAGTGAGGAAGGTTCAGTGGTGATCTGCTAGCTACAGAACTTCAGTGATGCTTTTCTGCCCCAGCATGCTTTGTGGCACTCTTATCTCCCAGAATGCATTGTGCTGCTGTTATCTTCCTGCTCCAGCCTGCTCAGGGTCTGTCAACAGGAAGTTCTGTGTGGATGCTGTGTGTGTGTGTGTGTGTGTGTGTGTGCTGACACAGCCGCCATTTTATATTTTATTTTTAGGCTCTGTGTTTATTCTCATGCTAATGAGCCCAGCCTTCCACAGCGGGAGACCGGAATGTGTTGCATCAGGTGTGTGTGTGTGTGTACAGCCTCACATTTAAATTAACAAAACGACCAGCCAGATGACATTAGTGTTTGCCTTCTGTCCGTATAGAGACAAAGTGGAATCGCATTTCAATGGCTCAGACATGAGACGTATGTAGCAGGGTCTAGAGAAATTCCCGGATTAAAAAAAGAAAACCAGCCCCGTCGCTGACATCGACAGATTAAACAACTGCTTTGAGGACAATACAGTGCTACCGACACGGCCCGCTACCAAAGACTGTGGGCTCTCCTTCTCCGTGGCCGACGTGTCTCCGTGGCCGACATTTAAACGTGTTAACCCTCGCAAGGCTGCCGGCCCAGATGGTATCCCTAGCCGCGTCCTCAGAGTATGCGCAGATCAGCTGGCTGGTGTGTTTACGGACATATTCAATCAATCCCTATACCACTCTGCTGTCCCCACATGCTTCAAGATGGTCACCATTGTTCCTGTTCCCAAGAAAGCCAAGGTAACTGGATTAAATGACTATTGCCCCGTAGCACTCACTTCTGTCATCATGAAGTGCTTTGAGAGACTAGTCAAGGATCATATCACCTCCACCCTACCTGTCACCCTAGACCCACTTCAATTTGCTTACCGCCCCAATAGATCCACAGACGACGCAATCGCCATCACACTGCACACTGCCCTGTCCCATCTGGACAAGAGGAATACCTATGTAAGAATACTGTTCATTGACTACAGCTCAGCATTCAACACCATAGTACCCTCCAAACTCATCATTAAGCTCGAGACCCTGGGTCTCAACCCCGCCCTGTGCAACTGGGTCCTGGACTTTCTGATGGGTCGCCCCCAGGTGGTGAAGGTAGGAAACAACATCTCCACTTCGCTGACCCTCAACACTGGGGCCCCACAAGGGCACGATCTCAGCCCCCTCCTGTACTCCCTGTTCACCCACGACTGCGTGGCCATGAATGCCCCCAACTCAATCATCAAGTTTGGAGATGACACAACAGTGGTAGGCTTGATTACCAACAACGACGAGACAGCCTCTAGGGAGGAGGTGAGGGCCCTCGGAGTGTGGTGTCAGGAAAATAACCTCTCACTCAATGTCAGCAAATCAAAGGAGATGATCGTGGACTTCAGGAAACAACAAAGGGAGCACCCCCCCATCCACATCGACGGGACAGTAGTGGAGAAGGTGGAAAGTTTACATATCACCGACAAACTGAAATGGTCCACGCACACAGACAGTGTGGTGAAGAAGGCGCAATAGCGCCTCTTCAATCTCAGGAGGCTGAAAAAATGTGGCTTTTTACCGAAAACCCTCACTAGCTTTTATAGGTGCACAATCGAGAGCATCCTGTCGGGCTGTATCACCGCCTGGTACGGCAACTGCACCGCCCACAACCGCAGGGCTCTCCAGAGGGTGGTGCGGTCTGCACAACGCATCACCGGGGGCAAACTACCTGCCCTCCAGGACACCTACAACACCCGATGTCACAGGAAGGCAAAAAAGATCATCAAGGACAACAACCACCCGAGCCACTGCCTGTTCACCCCGCTTCCATCCAGAAGGCGAGGTCAGTACAGGTGCATCAAAGCTGGGACAGAGATATAGAAGCTGTTTTTCAATCTCAAGGCCATCAGATTGGTAAACAGCCATCACTAGCACAGAGAGGCGGCTGCCTACCCACAGACTTGATATCATTGGCCACTTGAATAAATGGAACACTAGTAATAATACCACTTTAAGAATGTTTACATATCTCGGATTACTAATCTCATGTGTATATACTGTATACTGTTTCCTACGCTATCTATTATATACTATCAATTGCATTTTAGCTGCTCTGTCACTGCTCATCCATATATTTTATATTCATATATTCTCATCCCATTCCTTTTCTAGATTGTGTGTATTAGGTTTTGTTGTGGAATGTGTTAGATATTACCTGTTAGATACTGCTGCACTGTCAGATCTAGAAGCAGAAGCATTTCAGTACAATAACGTCTGCTAACCATGTGTATGTGACCAATAAAACTTGATTTGCCAGCAGCAGCAGACTTAGAGCAAAGGCAGCATGTCAATTTGCTCTGGATAAGAACGTCTGCTAAATGACTCAAATGTAAATGTTTCTATAGATTACTGAACCTGCTAATGCTTTTACTGTCAAGGCTGCATCAGGTTTGAAAATACAGCTGTGCACAGTGAAATGCACACTATCAAAGTCAATTATAATCACACACACACGTACAACATACAGATGTGAGGCACACACAGGCTACACATGTTAGACACTGAAGCTTGTTGAATACAGGCTTGCTGATGGCAACTCTCTGTTAATTCCAGGAATAGAGAAGACACTTATATCTGGTGTAGTTCTGATGTGTAGAAGGAGTTTTAATGGAAAGCTCTCTAGTGGAAAATATGTAACTGTAACAATAATATAGGATAGATGGTTCTCATTACTAGAAGAAGGATGCTCTGAGACTCTCTCCTCTCCTCTCCTCTCCTCTCCTCTCCTCTCCTCTCCTCTCCTCTCCTCTCCTCTCCTCTCCTCTCCTCTCCTCTCTCCACTGAGAGAGTATGTGTTTGGTCATAGCTGAAATCCTCTATTGATTCCTTGCTTGATCTATTGAATAATTGTTCAGTTGATCAATCTATGTTCTTACCTTAGATATTTCCTTGTTAGAGGATAAGGTCAGGCTTAGTGTATTAGTTGTGTACATGCAGAGATGGTTGGGTTGGAACAAAAAATGCTAGGGAGAGACCTGAAACCATTGCCAGGACCTCAGGATGGCACACTGTGTGTGTGTGTGTGTGTGTGTGTGTGTGTGTGTGTGTGTGTGTGTGTGTGTGTGTGTGTGTGTGTGTGTGTGTGTGTGTGTGTGTGTGTGTGTGTGTGTGTGTGTGTGTGTGCGCGTGCATGTGCGTGTGTGCGTGCGCCCGGCAGATGGCCCCTGAGCAGCGCCCCACCGTCAGACACACACACACTACTCAGGAGAGATTGGCTCTCTCTTAGGATGCGCCCCAACTGGCAGCCTGTTCCCTATTGGCCCTGATCAAAAGCAGTGAACTTTATGGGGAATAGGGTGACATTTGTGACGATTGTGTGTAGAGGTGACAGCTAGTTAGAGTAGCGTATCTGTCAACACAACCCCCTCATTGTTTACTTACAGTCGTTGTAGGTCTCTGGGGTTGTTTTGACATTTCTGGAACTGAAAACGTTGACTTCAACACAGCGCTGCAGTGTTGTTTTAAAGTTCCATTTTGAAGGAAGTCCCTCACGGTTTTAGGTTGTCCTCCCTTACGGCTTTAGGTTGTCCTCCCTTACGGCTTTAGGTTGTCCTCCCTTACGGCTTTAGGTTGTCCTCCCTTACGGCTTTAGGTTGTCCTCCCTTACGGCTTTAGGTTGTCCTCCCTTACGGCTTTAGGTTGTCCTCCCTTATGGCTTTAGGTTGTCCTCCCTTATGGCTTTAGGTTGTCCTCCCTTACGGCTTTAGGTTGTCCTCCCTTACGGCTTTAGGTTGTCCTCCCTTACGGCTTTAGGTTGTCCTCCCTTACGGCTTTAGGTTGTCCTCCCTTACGGCTTTAGGTTGTCCTCCCTTACGGCTTTAGGTTGTCCTCCCTTACGGCTTTAGGTTGTCCTCCCTTACGGCTTTAGGTTGTCCTCCCTTACGGCTTTAGGTTGTCCTCCCTTACGGCTTTAGGTTGTCCTCCCTTACGGCTTTAGGTTGTCCTCCCTTACGGCTTTAGGTTGTCCTCCCTTACGGCTTTAGGTTGTCCTCCCTTATGGCTTTAGGTTGTCCTCCCTTACGGCTTTAGGTTGTCCTCCCTTATGGCTTTAGGTTGTCCTCCCTTACGGCTTTAGGTTGTCCTCCCTTACGGCTTTAGGTTGTCCTCCCTTATGGCTTTAGGTTGTCCTCCCTTACGGCTTTAGGTTGTCCTCCCTTACGGCTTTAGGTTGTCCTCCCTTACGGCTTTAGGTTGTCCTCCCTTACGGCTTTAGGTTGTCCTCCCTTACGGCTTTAGGTTGTCCTCCCTTACGGCTTTAGGTTGTCCTCCCTTACGGCTTTAGGTTGTCCTCCTTTACGGCTTTAGGTTGTCCTCCCTTACGGCTTTAGGTTGTCCTCCCTTACGGCTTTAGGTTGTCCTCCCTTACGGCTTTAGGTTGTCCTCCCTTACGGCTTTAGGTTGTCCTCCCTTACGGCTTTAGGTTGTCCTCCCTTACGGCTTTAGGTGTCCTCCCTTACGGCTTTAGGTTGTCCTCCCTTACGGCTTTAGGTTGTCCTCCCTTACGGCTTTAGGTTGTCCTCCCTTACGGTTTTAGGTTGTCCTCCCTTACGGCTTTAGGTTGTCCTCCCTTACGGCTTTAGGTTGTCCTCCCTTACGGCTTTAGGTTGTCCTCCCTTACGGCTTTAGGTTGTCCTCCCTTACGCCTTTAGGTTGTCCTCCTTTACGGCTTTAGGTTGTCCTCCCTTACGGCTTTAGGTTGTCCTCCCTTACGGCTTTAGGTTGTCCTCCCTTACGGCTTTAGGTTGTCCTCCCTTACGGCTTTAGGTTGTCCTCCCTTACGGCTTTAGGTTGTCCTCCCTTACGGCTTTAGGTTGTCCTCCCTTACGGCTTTAGGTTGTCCTCCCTTACGGCTTTAGGTTGTCCTCCCTTACGGCTTTAGGTTGTCCTCCCTTACGGCTTTAGGTTGTCCTCCCTTACGACTTTAGGTTGTCCTCCCTTACGGCTTTAGGTTGTCCTCCCTTACGGCTTTAGGTTGTCCTCCCTTACGGCTTTAGGTTGTCCTCCCTTACGGCTTTAGGTTGTCCTCCCTTACGGCTTTAGGTTGTCCTCCCTTACGGTTTTAGGTTGTCCTCCCTTACGGCTTTAGGTTGTCCTCCCTTACGGCTTTAGGTTGTCCTCCCTTACGGCTTTAGGTTGTCCTCCCTTACGCCTTTAGGTTGTCCTCCCTTACGGCTTTAGGTTGTCCTCCCTTACGGCTTTAGGTTGTCCTCCCTTACGGCTTTAGGTTGTCCTGCCTTACGGCTTTAGGTTGTCCTCCTTTACGGCTTTAGGTTGTCCTCCCTTACGGCTTTAGGTTGTCCTCCCTTACGGCTTTAGGTTGTCCTCCCTTACGGCTTTAGGTTGTCCTCCCTTACGGCTTTAGGTTGTCCTCCCTTACGGTTTTAGGTTGTCCTCCCTTACGGCTTTAGGTTGTCCTCCCTTACGGCTTTAGGTTGTCCTCCCTTACGGCTTTAGGTTGTCCTGCCTTACGGCTTTAGGTTGTCCTCCCTTACGGCTTTAGGTTGTCCTCCCTTACGGCTTTAGGTTGTCCTCCCTTACGGCTTTAGGTTGTCCTCCCTTACGGCTTTAGGTTGTCCTCCCTTACGGTTTTAGGTTGTCCTCCTTTACGGTTTTAGGTTGTCCTCCCTTACGGCTTTAGGTTGTCCTCCCTTACGGCTTTAGGTTGTCCTCCCTTACGGCTTTAGGTTGTCCTCCCTTATGGCTTTAGGTTGTCCTCCCTTACGCCTTTAGGTTGTCCTCCTTTACGGCTTTAGGTTGTCCTCCCTTACGGCTTTAGGTTGTCCTCCCTTACGGCTTTAGGTTGTCCTCCCTTACGGCTTTAGGTTGTCCTCCCTTATGGCTTTAGGTTGTCCTCCCTTACGGCTTTAGGTTGTCCTCCCTTACGGCTTTAGGTTGTCCTCCCTTACGGCTTTAGGTTGTCCTCCCTTACGGCTTTAGGTTGTCCTCCCTTACGGCTTTAGGTTGTCCTCCCTTACGGCTTTAGGTTGTCCTCCCTTACGACTTTAGGTTGTCCTCCCTTACGGCTTTAGGTTGTCCTCCCTTACGGCTTTAGGTTGTCCTCCCTTACGGCTTTAGGTTGTCCTCCCTTATGGCTTTAGGTTGTCCTCCCTTACGGTTTTAGGTTGTCCTCCCTTACGGCTTTAGGTTGTCCTCCCTTACGGCTTTAGGTTGTCCTCCCTTACGGCTTTAGGTTGTCCTCCCTTACGGCTTTAGGTTGTCCTCCCTTATGGCTTTAGGTTGTCCTCCCTTACGGCTTTAGGTTGTCCTCCCTTATGGCTTTAGGTTGTCCTCCCTTACGGCTTTAGGTTGTCCTCCCTTATGACTTTAGGTTGTCCTCCCTTACGGCTTTAGGTTGTCCTCCCTTACGGCTTTAGGTTGTCCTCCCTTACGGCTTTAGGTTGTCCTCCCTTATGGCTTTAGGTTGTCCTCCCTTACGGTTTTAGGTTGTCCTCCCTTACGGCTTTAGGTTGTCCTCCCTTACGGCTTTAGGTTGTCCTCCCTTACGGCTTTAGGTTGTCCTCCCTTACGGCTTTAGGTTGTCCTCCCTTACGGCTTTAGGTTGTCCTCCCTTACGGTTTTAGGTTTTCCTCCCTTACGGCTTTAGGTTGTCCTCCCTTACGGCTTTAGGTTGTCCTCCCTTACGGCTTTAGGTTGTCCTCCCTTACGCCTTTAGGTTGTCCTCCCTTACGGCTTTAGGTTGTCCTCCCTTACGGCTTTAGGTTGTCCTCCCTTACGGCTTTAGGTTGTCCTGCCTTACGGCTTTAGGTTGTCCTCCTTTACGGCTTTAGGTTGTCCTCCCTTACGGCTTTAGGTTGTCCTCCCTTACGGCTTTAGGTTGTCCTCCCTTACGGCTTTAGGTTGTCCTCCCTTACGGCTTTAGGTTGTCCTCCCTTACGGCTTTAGGTTGTCCTCCCTTACGGCTTTAGGTTGTCCTCCCTTACGGCTTTAGGTTGTCCTCCCTTACGGCTTTAGGTTGTCCTGCGTCAGAACACGCAGGTGTCTTTGGCCATCTAGTCCCAGTTTTCCATTAAACAGTGTTGTATATGGTGTAACAGTGTGTTATGTGGTGTAACAGTGTGTTATGTGGTGTAACAGTGTGTTATGTGGCGTAACAGTGTGTTATGTGGCGTAACAGTGTGTTATGTGGTGTAACAGTGTAGTATGTGGTGTAACAGTGTGTTATGTGGTGTAACAGTGTGTTATGTGGCGTAACAGTGTGTTATGTGGTGTAACAGTGTGTTATGTGGTGTAACAGTGTGTTATGTGGCGTAACAGTGTGTTATGTGGTGTAACAGTGTGTTATGTGGTGAAACAGTGTAGTATGTGGTGTAACAGTGTAGTATGTGGTGCAACAGTGTAGTATCTGGTATGTGTCAGGTTCAGCACCACAGACAGCTCCAGATAGCTCCAGGCTTAGCAGGGAAGGACTTGGGCCAGAAATCGACCCGAGGATTTCTAACACACCCGACATAAAGGCCCCATGTTAGCCAGATAATTATAATGCTGTGCAAAACCCACAAATTAAGACAGGCCCACTGGCTAAAGATGGACCAGCCCATCTGGAATTTTTCCAATCTACTCTAGTAGGAGGAGGGAGTGCTATTGGAGGCTGAGTAAGCAGAAGACTAAGTAATGGTTTTATTTAGACTGACTATAGAGTCAAGTAGTAGGGTAGTAGGAGGAGGGAGTAATATGGGAGGCTGAGTGAAGGAGAGGTTGAGTAAAGGGGGACGCTGTGTAAAGGGGGATTCTGAGTCAAGGGGGAGGCTGTCAAGGGGGAGGCTGAGTCAAGGGGGAGGCTGAGTAAAGGGGGACGCTGAGTAAAGGTGGACGCTGAGTAAAGGGGGAGGCTGAGTAAGGGTTTTTATCTGCAATGCACTAGCAGCAGGGGGGACTCGGGACAAGACCGGCTTTGTTTAACCCCACTCTACTGTCTCCCCCTAAAGCCCTGAAGCCTCCCTCCCTCACAGAGCCAGGCCTCCCTCCCTTTCCCCCTTCTCTCTCCCTCTCTCTCCCTCTCCCTCCTTCTCCTCCATCCCCTCTCCGCCTCTCTTCTTCTCTCTCCCTATGACCACTGTATTAATCTCTCTCCCCCTCTCCCAGGTGCTAATATGATCAGTATGATAATGCTGTCTCTCTGCCTTGGGTGTTATACAAACAGTACCAGAGCATGCCTCTGTTCATATGTTCACCAGAGATACAGTAGACTAGACTAGACTAGAGTAGAGCAGACTAGACTAGACTAGAGTCAAGTAGAGTAGACTAGACTAGAGTAAAGTAAAGTAAAGTAAAGTAGACTAGACTAGACTAGACTAGAGTAAAGTAAAGTAGACTAGAGTAGAGTAGACCAGAGTAAAGTAAAGTAGAGTAGAGTAGAGTAAAGTAGAGTATAGTAGAGTAGTGTAGAGTAGAGTAGAGTAGACTAGAGTAAAGTAGACTAGAGTCGACTAGACTAGAGTTAAGTAGAGGAGACTAGAGTCAAGTAGACTAGACTAGAGTAAAGTAGAGTAGAATAGAGTAAATAAGACGAGAGTTGAGTAAAGTAGAGTAGACTAGACTGGAGTAAAGTATAGTAGACTAGACTAGAGTAAAGTAGAGTAGACTAGAGTAAAGTAGAGTAGACTAGACTAGAGTAAAGTAGACTGGAGTAGAGTACAGTAGACTAGACTAGAGTAAACTAGACTAGAGTAAAGTAGACTGGAGTAGAGTACAGTATACTAGACTAGAGTAAACTAGACTGGAGTAGAGTAGACTAGAGTAGACTAGAGTAAAGTAGACTAGAGTAGAGTACAGTAGACTGGAGTAGAGTAGACTAGAGTAGACTAGACTAGAGTAGAGTGGACTAGAGTATACTAGATTAGAGTAGACTAGAGTAGATTACGGTAGAGCAGAGTCGACTAGACTAGAGTAGACTAGAGTGGAGTCGACTAGAGTAGAGTTGACTAGAATGGAGTCGACTAGAGTAGAATCGACTAAAGTAAAGTCGACTAGAGTAAAGTTGACTAGAGTAAAGTCGACTAGACTAGAGTCGACTTGAGTTGACTAGACTAGAGTCGACTTGAATCGACTAGACTAGAGTTGACTATAGTAGACTAGAGTAAAGTAGAGTAGACTAGAGTAAAGTAGACTAGACTATAGTAAAGTAGAGTAGACTAGAGTAAAGTAAAGTATACTAGAGTAGACTAGAGTAGAGTGGACTAGAGTAAAGTAGATTAGGCTAGACTAGAATAGAGTAGAGTAGAGTGTAGTAGACTTGGCAAGGGTAATTTCAGTGTAGGAAAGGAAGAAACAGCGTCTGTGCCACCAGTAAGTACAGATAGTAACGTTAGTATAAATCCCCCCGCACAGTCCCCGCAGCCGGACAACTTTCTCATGGCTTCTGGAGGGAAATGCTGTTGGAATGCTCAACCGGTGTCGCTCATTCAGCCGACAGAAACTTTCAACCGGTTTTCCCCATTATGTAGCGAGTCGGAGTCTGAGTCTGAGTCTTCTCTTGTCTCTACTCCTCCCGTTACGGGGTCTGAGACGCCGAAGGCTCCCACCGTTAGCTCTGACAAATTGAAAACCCTAGTCATTGGCGACTCCATTACCCGCAGTATTAGACTTAAAACGAATCACCCAGCGATCATACACTGTTTACCAGGGGGCAGGGCTACCGACGTTAAGGCTAATCTTAAGATGGTGCTGGCTAAAGCTAAATCTGGCGAGTGTAGAGAGTATAGAGATATTGTTATCCACGTCGGCACCAACGATGTTAGGATGAAACAGTCAGAGGTCACCAAGTGCAACATAGCTTCAGCGTGTAAATCAGCTAGAAAGATGTGTCGGCATCGAGTAATTGTCTCTGGCCCCCTCCCAGTTAGGGGGAGTGACGAGCTCTACAGCAGAGTCTCAGCACTCAATCGCTGGTTGAAAACTGTTTTCTGCCCCTCCCAAAAGATAGAATTTGTAGATAATTGGCCCTCTTTCTGGGACTCACCCACAAACAGGACCAAGCATGACCTGCTAAGGAGTGACGGACTCCATCCTACCTGGAGGGGTGCTCTCATCTTATCTACCAACATAGATAGGGCTCTAACTCCTTTAGCCCCACAATGAAATAGGGTGCAGGCCAGGCAGCAGGCTGTTAGCCAACCTGCCAGCTTAGTGGAGTCTGCCAATAGCACAGTCAGTGTAGTCAGCTCAGCCATACCCATTTAGACTGTGTCTGTGCCTCGACCTAGGTTGGGCAAAACTAAACATGGCGGTGTTCGTCTTAGCAATCTTATTAGGATAAAGACCTCCTCCATTCCTGCCATTATTGAAAGAGATCGTGATACCTCACATCTCAAAATAGGGTTACTTAATGTTAGATCCCTCACTTCAAAGGCAGTCATAGTCAATGAACTAATCACTGATCATAATCTTGATGTGATTGGCCTGACTGAAACATGGCTTAAGCCTGATGAATTTACTGTGTTAAATGAGGCCTCACCTCCTGGTTACACTAGTGACCATATCCCCCGTGCATCCCGCAAAGGCGGAGGTGTTGCTAACATCTACGATAGCAAATTTCAATTTACAAAAAAAAAAATGACGTTTTTGTCTTTTGAGCTTCTAGTCATGAAATCTATGCAGCCTACTCAATCACTTTTTATAGCTACTGTTTACAGGCCTCCTGGGCCATATACAGCGTTCCTCTCTGAGTTTCCTGAATTCCTATCAGACCTTGTAGTCATAGCAGATCATATTCTAATTTTTGGTGATTTTAATATTCACATGGAGAAGTCCACAGACCCACTCCAAAAGTCTTTCGGAGCCATCATCGACTCAGTGGGTTTTGTCCAACATGTCTCTGGACCTACTCACTGCCACAGTCATACTCTGGACCTAGTTTTGTCCCATGGAATAAATGTTGTAGATCTTAATGTTTTTCCACATAATCCTGGACTATCGGACCACCATTTTATTACGTTTGCAATCGCAACAAATAATCTGCTCAGACCCCAACCAAGGAGCATCAAAAGTCGTGCTATAAATTCTCAGACAACACAAAAATTCCTTGATGCCCTTCCAGACTCCTTCTGCCTACCCAAGGACGTCAGAGGACAAAAATCAGTTAACCACTTAACTGAGGAACTCAATTTAACCTTGCGCAATACCCTAGATGTAGTTGCACCCCTAAAAACGAAAAACATTTGTCATAAGAAACTAGCTCCCTGGTATACAGAAAATACCCGAGCTTTGAAGCAAGCTTCCAGGAAATTGGAACGGAAATGGCGCCACACAAAACTGGAAGTCTTCCGACTAGCTTGGAAAGACAGTACCGTACAGTACCGAAGAGCCCTCACTGCTGCTCGATCATCCTACTTTTCCAACTTAATCGAGGAAAATAAGAACAATCCAAAATTTCTTTTTGATACTGTTGCAAAGCTAACTAAAAAGCAGCATTACCCAAGAGAGGATGGCTTTCACTTCAGCAGTAATAAATTCATGAACTTCTTTGAGGAAAAGATCATGACCATTAGAAAGCAAATTACGGACTCCTCTTTGAATCTGCGTATTCCTCCAGGGCTTAGCTGTCCTGGATCTGCACAGCTCTGCGAGGGCCTGGGATCGGGAGAGACACTTAAGTGTTTTAGTACTATATCTCTTGACACAATGATGAAAATAATCATGGCCTCTAAACCTTCAAGCTGCATACTGGATCCTATTCCTACTAAACTGCTGAAGGAGCTGCTTCCTGTGCTTGGCCCTCCTATGTTGAACATAATAAACAGCTCTCTATCCACCGGATGTGTACCAAACTCACTAAAAGTGGCAGTGATAAAGCCTCTCTTGAAAAAGCCAAACCTTGACCCGGAAAATATAAAAAACTATCGGCCTATATCGAATCTTCCATTCCTCTCAAAAATTTTAGAAAAAGCTGTTGCGCAGCAACTCACTGCCTTTCTGAAGACAAACAATGTATACGAAATGCTTCAGTCTGGTTTTAGACCCCATCATAGCACTGAGACTGCACTTGTGAAGGTGGTAAATGACCTTTTAATGGCGTCAGACCGAGGCTCTGCATCTGTCCTCGTGCTACTAGACCTTAGTGCTGCCTTTGACACCATCGATCACCACATTCTTTTGGAGAGACTGGAAACCCAAATTGGTCTACACGGACAAGTTCTGGCCTGGTTTAGATCTTACCTGTCGGAAAGATATCAGTTTGTCTCTGTGAATGGTCTGTCCTCTGACAAATCAACTGTACATTTCGGTGTTCCTCAAGGTTCCGTTTTAGGACCACTATTGTTTTCACTATATATTTTACCTCTTGGGGATGTTATTCGAAAACATAATGTTAACTTTCACTGCTATGCGGATGACACACAGCTGTACATTTCAATGAAACATGGTGAAGCCCCAAAATTGCCCTCGCTAGAAGCCTGTGTTTCAGACATAAGGAAGTGGATGGCTGAAAACTTTCTACTTTTAAACTCGGACAAAACAGAGATGCTTGTTCTAGGTCCCAAGAAACAAAGAGATCTTCTGTTAAATCTGACAATTCATCTTGATGGTTGTAAAGTCGTCTCAAATAAAACTGTGAAGGACCTCGGCGTTACTCTTGACCCTGATCTCTCTTTTGACGAACATATCAAGACTGTTTCAAGGACAGCTTTTTTCCATCTACGTAACATTGCAAAAATCAGAAATTTTCTGTCCAAAAATGATGCAGAAAAATTAATCCATGCATTTGTTACTTCTAGGTTAGACTACTGCAATGCTCTACTTTCCGGCTACCCGGATAAAGCACTAAATAAACTTCAGTTAGTGCTAAATACGGCTGCTAGAATCCTGACTAGAACCAAGAAATTTGATCATATTACTCCAGTGCTAGCTTCCCTACACTGGCTTCCTGTTAAGGCAAGGGCTGATTTCAAGGTTTTACTGTTAACCTATAAAGCGTTACATGGGCTTGCTCCTACCTATCTTTCCGAGTTGGTCCTGCCGTACATACCTACACGTACGCTACGGTCACAAGACGCAGGCCTCCTAATTGTCCCTAAAATTTCTAAGCAAACAGCTGGAGGCAGGGCTTTCTCCTATAGATCTCCATTTTATGGAACAGTCTGCCTACCCATGTGAGAGACGCAGACTCGGTCTCAACCTTTAAGTCTTTACTGAAGACTTATCTCTTCAGCAGGTCATATGATTGAGTGTAGTCTGGCCCAGGAGTGTGAAGGTGAACGGAAAGGCTCTGGAGCAACGAACCGCCCTTGCTGTCTCTCCAGGGCCGGTTCCCCTCTCTCCACTGGGATTCTCTGCCTCTAACCCTGTTACTGGGGCTGAGTCACTGGCTTGCTGGTGCTCTTTCATGCCGTCCCTAGGAGGGGTGCGTCACTTGAGTGGGTTGAGTTACTGACGTGAACTTCCTGTCTGGGTTGGCGCCCCCCCTTGGTTGTGCTGTGGTGGAGACCTTTGTGGGCTATACTCGGCCTTGTCTCAGGATTGTAAGTTGGTGGTTGAGGATATCCCTCTAGTGGTGTGGGGGCTGTGCTTTGGCAGAGTGGGTGGGGTTATATCCTTCCTGTTTGGCCCTGTCCGGGGGTTTCTTCGGATGGGGCCACAGTGTCTCCTGACCGCTCCTGTCTCAGCCTCCAGTATTTATGCTGCAGTAGTTTATGTGTCGGGGGGCTGGGGTCAGTTGGTTATACCTGGAGTACTTCTCCTGTCTTATCCAGTGTCCTGTGTGAATTTAAGTATGCTCTCTCTAATTCTCTCGTTCTCTCTTTCTCTCTGAGAACCTGAGCCCTAGGACCATACGTCAGGACTACCGGGCATGCTGACACCTTGCTGTCCCCAGTCCGCCCGGCCTTGCTGCTATTCCAGTTTCAACTGTTTCTGCCTGCGGTTACGAACCCCCTACCTGTCCCAGACCTGCTGTTTTCAACTCTTAATGATCGGCTATGAAAAGCCAACTGAGATTTATTCCTGATTATTATTTGACCATGCTTGTCATTTATGAACATTTTGAAAATCTTGGCTCTCTCTAATTTTCTCCTTCTCTCTTTCTCTCGGAGGACCTGAGCCCTAGGACCATACGTCGGGACTACCGGCCGTGGTGACTCCTTGCTGCCCCCAGTCCACCTGGCCTTGCTGCTATTCCAGTTTCAACTCTTCTGCCTGCGGTTATGGAACCCCTACCTGTCCCAGACCTGCTGTTTTCAACTCTTAATGATCGGCTATGAAAAGCCAACTGAGATTTATTCCTGATTATTATTTGACCATGCTTGTCATTTATGAACATTTTGAAAATCTTGGCTCTCTCTAATTTTCTCCTTCTCTCTTTCTTTCTCTCGGAGGACCTGGGCCCTAGGACCATGCGTCGGGACTGCCGCCCGTGGTGACTCCTTGCTGTCCCCAGTCCGCCTGGCCTTGCTGCTATTCCAGTTTCAGCTGTTCTGCCTGTGGTTATGGAACCGCCACCTGTCCCAGACCTGTTGTTTTTCAACTCTTAATGATCAGCTATGAAAAGCCAACTGAAAATTATTCATGATTATTATTTGACCATGCTTGTCACTTATGAACATTTTTGAACATCTTGGCATAGTTCTGTTATAATCTCCACCCGGCACAGCCAGAAGAGGACTGGCCACCCCTCATAGCCTGGTTCCTCTCTAGGTTTCTTCCTAGGTTTTGGCCTTTCTAGGGAGTTTTTCCTAGCCACCGTGCTTCTACACCTGCATTCTAGCTGTTTGGGGTTTTAGGCTGGGTTTCTGTACAGCACTTCGAGATATTATCTGATGTACGAAGGGCTATATAAAATAAAATTGATTGATTGATTGACTTGAGTAGACTAGAGTAGAGTGGACTAGAGTAAAGTAGATTAGACTAGACTAGAGCAGAGTAGAGTGGAGTGTAGTAGACTAGAGTAGAGTCGAGTAGAGTCGACTAGAGTAGAGTAGACTAGAGTAGACTAAAGTAGAGTGGACTAGAGTAGAGCAGAGTAGACTAGAATAAAGTTGATTAGACAAGAGTAGAGTGGAGTGGAGTAGACTAGATTAGAGTAGAGTCGACTAGAGTAGAATAAGGTAGAATAGAGTCGACTAGACTAGAGTTGACTAAAGTAAAGTTGACTAGAGTCGACTAGAGTAGAGTAGATTAGAGTAGACTAGGTTAGAGTAGAGTCGACTTGAGTAGAATAAGGTAGAATAGAGTCGACTAGTTTAGAGTTTACTAGAGTAAAGTTGACTAGAGTCGACTAGAGTAGAGTTGACTAGAGTAAAGTCGACCAGACTAGTGTCGACTTGACTAGCGTCAACTAGAGTAGACTAGAGTAAAGTAAAGTAGAGTAGACTCGAGTAAATTAGAGTAGACTAGAGTACATTAGAGTAGACTAGAGTAGAGTGGACTAGAGTAAAGTAGATTAGACTAGAGTAGAGTATAGTCGAGAAGGGTCGACTAGAGTAGACTAGAGTAGAGTCGACTAGAGTAAAGTGTATTAGACTTGAGTAGTGTAGAGTGGAGTAGACTAGAATAGATTAGAGTAGGGTATACTAGACTACACTAGAGTAGACTAGATTAGAGTAGACTAGAGTAGAGTGGACTAGACTAGAGTAGAGTAGAGTAAGGTGTAGTAGACTTGAGTAGACTAGAGTAGAGTGGACTAGAGTAAAGTAGATTAGACTAGACTAGAGCAGAGTACAGTGGAGTGTAGTAGACTAGAGTAGAGTCGAGTAGAGCCGACTAGAGTAGCGTAGACTAGAGTAGACTAAAGTAGAGTGGACTAGAGTAGAGTAGAGTAGACTAGAGTAAAGTTGATTAGACAAGAGTAGAGTGGAGTGGAGTAGACTAGATAGAGTAGAGTCGACTAGAGTAGAGTCGACTAGAATGAAGTCAACTAGAGTCGACTAGAGTAGAGTAGATTAGGGTAGACTAGGTTAGAGTAGAGTAGACTTGAGTAGAATAAGGTAGAATAGAGTCGACTAGACTAGTGTCGACTAAAGTAAAGTTGACTAGAGTCGACTAGAGTAGAGTTGACTAGAGTAAAGTCGACTAGACTAGTGTCGACTTGACTAGAGTCGACTAGAGTAGACTAGAGTAAATTAGAGTAGAGTAGACTTGAGTAAAGTAGAGTAGACTAGAGTAAATTAGAGTAGACTAGAGTAGAGTGGACTAGAGTAAAGTAGATTAGACTAGAGTAGAGTATAGTCAACTTGAGTAGAGTCGAGAAGGGTCGACTAGAGTAGAGTCGCCTAGAGTAAAGTGTATTAGACTAGAGTAGTGTAGAGTGGAGTAGACTAGACTAGATTAGAGTAGGGTATACTAGACTACACTAGAGTAGACTAGATTAGAGTAGACTAGAGTAGAGTGGACTAGAGTAGAGTAGAGTAGAGTGTAGTAGACTTGAGTAGACTAGAGTAGAGTGGACTAGAGTAAAGTAGATTAGACTAGACTAGAGCAGAGTACAGTGGAGTGTAGTAGACTAGAGTAGAGTCGAGTAGAGTCGACTAGAGTAGAGTAGACTAGAGTCGAGTGGACTCGAGTAGAGTAGAGTAGAGTAGACTAGAGTAAAGTTGATAAGACAAGAGTAGAGTGGAGTGGAGTAGACTAGATTAGAGTAGAGTCGACTAGAGTAGAGTCGACTAGAATGAAGTCAACTAGAGTCGACTAGAGTAGAGTAGATTAGGGTAGACTAGGTTAGAGTAGAGTAGACTTGAGTAGAATAAGGTAGAATATTGTCGACTAGACTAGAGTCGACTAAAGTAAAGTTGACTAGATACGACTAGAGTAGAGTTGACTAGAGTAAAGTCGACTAGACTAGTGTCGACTTGACTAGAGTCGACTAGAGTAGACTAGAGTAAATTAGAGTAGAGTAGACTTGAGTAAAGTAGAGTAGACTAGAGTAAATTAGAGTAGACTAGAGTAGAGTGGACTAGAGTAAAGTAGATTAGACTAGAGTAGAGTATAGTCGACTTGAGTAGAGTCGAGAAGGGTCGACTAGAGTAGACTAGAGTAGAGTCGACTAGAGTAAAGTGTATTAGACTAGAGTAGTGTAGAGTGGAGTAGACTAGACTAGATTAGAGTAGGGTATGCTAGACTACACTAGAGTAGACTAGATTAGAGTAGACTAGAGTAGAGTGGACTAGACTAGAGTAGAGTAGAGTGTAGTAGACTTGAGTAGACTAGAGTAGAGTGGACTAGAGTAAAGTAGATTAGACTAGACTAGAGCAGAGTACAGTGGAGTGTAGTAGACTAGAGTAGAGTCGAGTAGAGTTGACTAGAGTAGAGTAGACAAGAGTAGAGTAGAGTCGAGTGGACTAGAATAGAGTAGAGTAGACTAGAGTAAAGTTGATTAGACAAGAGTAGAGTGGAGTGGAGTAGACTAGATTAGAGTAGAGTCGACTAGAGTAGAGTCGACTAGAATGAAGTCAACTAGAGTCGACTAGAGTAGAGTAGATTAGGGTAGACTAGGTTAGAGTAGAGTAGACTTGAGTAGAATAAGGTAGAATTGAGTCGACTAGACTAGAGAGAGAGTAAATTAGAGTAGACTAGAGTAGAGTGGACTAGAGTAAAGTAGATTAGACTAGAGTAGTGTAGAGTGGAGTAGACTAGACTAGATTAGAGTAGGGTATACTAGACTACACTAGAGTAGACTAGATTAGAGTAGACTAGAGTAGAGTGGGCTAGAGTAGAGTAGAGTGGAGTGGACTAGATTAGAGTAGAGTAGAGTAGAGTAGACTAGAGTAGAGTAGAGTAGACAATATTAGAGTAGAGTAGACTAGAGTAGACTAGTGTAAAGTAGATTAGACTAGAGTAGAGTAGAGAAGAGTAAAGTCGAGTAGACTAGATTAGAGTAGAGTACACTAGACTAGATTAGAGTGGAGTAGACTAGACTAGATTAGAGTAGACTAGAGTAGAGTGGACTAGAGTAGAGTAGAGTGGAGTGGACTAGATTAGAGCAGAGTACACTAGACTAGATTAGAGTAGACTAGATTAGAGTTAAGTAGAGTATACTAGAGTAGAGTAGTGTAAAGTAGATTAGACTAGAGTAGAGTAGAGACTAGAGTAAAGTAGAGTAGACTAGATTAGAGTAGAGTACACTAGACTAGATTAAAGTAGAATAGGTTAGAGTAGACTAGATTAGAGTAGACTAGAGTAGACTAGACTAAAGTAGACTAGAGTAGAGTGGACTAGAGTAGAGTGGACTAGAGTAGAGTGAACTAGACTAGACTAGAGTAGAGTGGACTAGAGAAAAGTAGATTAGACAAAGAGTAGAGTGGACTAGAGTAGAGTAAACTAGATTAGAGTAGAGTAGAGTAGACTAGACTAGAGTAGAGTATGCTAGACTAGAGTAGAGTAGACTAGAGTAGAGTAGAGTGGACTAGAGTAGATTAGAGTAGACTAGATTAGAGAAGACTAGACTAGATTAGAGTAGAGTATACTATACTAGACTAGAGTAGAGTAGACTCGATTGGAGTAAAGTAGAGTAGACTAGAGTAGAGCAAAGTGCATTAGACTAGAGTAGAGTAGAGTAAAGTAGACTAGAGTAGACTAGGGTAGAGTAGAGTAAAGTAGACTTCAGTAGACTAGAGTAAAGTAGGACTAGAGTAGAGTAAAGTGGAGTAGAGTAGACTAGAGTAAAGTATACTAGAGTAGAGTAGACTAAAGTAAAGTAGATTGGAGTAGAGTAAAGGAGAGTAGACTAGACTAGAGTAAAGTAGACTAGAGTAGAGTAGAGGGAAGATAGCTTTACTTTGTGGCCTGCAGTTAAATAACATTTAGATAAGAACCAGTATAGGCAATACACACTCAAGGTATCCTACAGTAAATTGCATTGGTAGATCGTGGCATCCCCCTTTCCCTCCTACACCCATGTTCTGTTATCTCACTTCGTAATTTCTTGGCAGAAACTCTCTCCCCCTGGCCACGCAGAAAGAGAGACACACAGAGAGAACAAAGGATTTCACATGGCGAACTCCTAAATCCCCAAAATGGGAATTTGATACAATATGTCCACTTGTGAGAAGGTGGGAATGGTCCGTGGACACTCAAGGGACGGGTATGACGAGCATGTTTCATTTGGTGACCTCAGAGAAGACAGGAAACACACATAACTATATCTCTGAATGTGTACATTTCTTAATTATGAGGTTTGCATCTAATTCTTGTATAAAATGAATGAGTAAAGATGAAACTATTTGTGAAATTATGTAATTCCCTTTCAAGTTTAACTAAGTCATTGGCCCGCCCCCGTGAGCACAGACATGATCTGGCGTCAGAGAACCGCCTTTTCTATTGTACGAATAATACCCCCTCCTGAGGAAATCCTCTTCAGACCACGCATACCTGGACCACGCATACCAGACCACGCATACCATACCTCACAGCGTGAGCTGTGATTGCGAATAGTTATTGAATTCCTAACCATACCACGTGGAGCATTGGCTACACGGCCAGAAATGGTTAAACTCTGAGACTATCGATCCCTACAGAATAAGAGCAAATCTTAGATACGAATTACTAGACTGCAGATAGAAATTATGTAAACCTGGGATTGTGAATGCCAACAACCACCGAAACATCTATCTATGAGAACATTTCTGAATGGTACTCTGAAGTATCCATTCTAACCATGAAAGACTTTGATCTTCAGGGAAGCAGAGAGAGAGAGATGATGATGAACTGACTGTCCAACAGAAGGACTGACGATTCCAACAGAGATCACGACGACACACTGGGCGTAAATATATATATATATTGCAATTATTCCCGAATGAGTGAGCGTTCATGTGCAAAGGATTAGCATTTCAATTAATATAATTATCAACTGTGTAGTGATTTATTTTTGTCTTTCCGCCTGTTCTCAGTCCACACCAAATTCCCTTTGTCCACCAAGCCATCATATCGGCTTAGCCCACTAGGGAACTTCGCATATAATTTCCTTGTAACCATATCTACTGTTTGTGTGTTTATGCATTTCTGTGATTATTTAGTTTGTTAGTAAATAAATGATTAAGACAATTGATGTATGGATGATTCATGGTAAAGGCTGGGTTTGTGCAAATAACC
This sequence comes from Salvelinus fontinalis, assembly GCF_029448725.1. NCBI lineage: Eukaryota > Metazoa > Chordata > Actinopteri > Salmoniformes > Salmonidae > Salvelinus > Salvelinus fontinalis. The sequence goes on from NW_026601350.1 coordinate 25,321, forward strand.
AACAATTTATGACGTTTGGAATGAGACTAACGTGAGGTAAAGAATAATTAATTAATTAGAAGACTAATTGATTAGATATTAAAATATCTGAAGAGTTATTTTAGGAAAATTATAACTTTGTAATCTGAAGATTTTCCTTGGTGCCCCAACTTCCTAGTTAATTCCATTTACATGATTTGTTTGAAAAAAACTCTACCGCTTCTCTCTCCCGGATCCGGGATCCACCTCATCAAAAAAGCTGACTGGCATAGCCTAGCCTAACGGGACAGGGATATCATATAATATAATTTCATGAAATCACAAGTCCAATACAGCAAATGAAAGATAAACATCTTGTGAATCCAGCCATCATTTCCGATTTTTAAAATGTTTTACAGCGAAAACACAATATGTATTTATATTAGCTAACCACAATAGCCAAACACACAACGGCATATTTTCACCATGTTTCCACCGCATAGGTAGCTTTCACAAAACCCACAAATAGAGATAAAATTAATCACTAACCTTGAACAACTTCATCAGATGACAGTCTTATAACATCATGTTATAGAATACATTTATATTTTGTTCGAAAATGTGCATATTTATAGCTACAAATCCTGGTTTTACATTGCAGCCACCATCACAAATAGCACCAAAGCAGCCAGAATAATTACAGAGAGCAACGTGAAATACATAAATACTCATCATAAAACATTTATGAAAAATACATGGTGTACAGCAAATGAAAGATAAACATCTTGTGAATCCAGCCAATATTTCCGATTTTTTTAGTGTTTTACAGCGAAAACACAATATAGAATTATATTAGCTCATCACATAGCCAAACACACAACGCCATTTATCCACTGCAAACATAGCTTTCGCAAAAACCAGCAATAGATATAAAATTAATCACTAACCTTTGGACAACTTCATCAGATGACAGTCTTATGTTATACAATACATTTATGTTTTGTTCGAAAATGTGCATATTTAGAGCTGCAAATCATTATACATTGTGAATACGTAGCAACAATTCACAAAAATCTCCGGAGATATTTTGGACAGTCACCTAATCTAATCAAAGAACTCATCATAAACTTTACTAAAAAATACATGTTGTACAGCAAATGAAAGATACACTGGTTCTTAATGCAACCGCTGTGTTAGATTTTTAAAAATAACTTCACCACAACATACAGCATGCGTTATTGTGAGACAGCGCTCACCTATTCTCCGCGGTGTTGGAGTCAACATACTACACAGAAATACGAAATAAAATCATAAATGTTGTCTTACTTTGCTGTTCTTCCATCAGATTGTTGTGCAAGGAGTCCTAGGTCCAGAATAAATCGTTGTTTGGTTTTAGAATGTCCATTTCTTCTGTCGAATTAGCAACTTTGGCTAGCCATGTGGCGCGAACATGCCCATGATCTCTTGACGCATGGAACGAAAAATTCAACAATACCCAATAAACGTTGAATAAATTGATCAAACTCGGTTGAAAAATACTACTTTATGATGTTTTTCTCATATGTATCAAATAAAATCAGAGCCGGAGCAATTCGCCGTGTATACCTAACGCTTTTCAGAAGACAATGTCAAGTTCCCCCGTGCGCCGTCGAAAACTGACAAAATACCGGACCTGCCACTCCAAAAGCTCTTATTTGGCCTCAGATCAAGCTAGACACCCCATTCAACCTTCCACTGCGTGTTGAAATCTAGTGGAAGGCGTACGAAGTGCATACATTTCGAAAAATAAAAGCCAATTGAATAGGCAAGCCCTGACACAGAGCCTCGTTTTCAGATTTTTCACTTCCTGTATGGAAGTTTGCTGCCAAATGAGTTTTGTTTTACTCACAGATATAATTCAAACAGTTTTAGAAACTTCAGAGTGTTTTCTATCCAATAGTAATAATAATATGCATATTGTATGATCTAGAACAGAGTACGAGGCCGTTTAATTTCGGCACAAACTGAAAACAGCGCCCCCCTATTCACAAGTTAATCACAGAATAATAATTACAGAGAATGGATTTGATAAAATAAGTCTTCACTTTAATGATGCCAAAGACATGACACGATGTATCTTGATTGCATTGGTAGCTAGGTATGGTATTGCAGGGGTAGCTAGGTATGGTATTGCATTGGTAGCTAGGTATGGTATTGTAGGGGTAGCTAGGTATGGTATTGCAGGGGTAGCTAGGTATGGTATTGTAGGGGTAGCTAGGTATGGTATTGCATTGGTAGCTAGGTATGGTATTCTAGGGGTAGCTAGGTATGGTATTGCAGGGGTAGCTAGGTATGGTATTGCAGGGGTAGCTAGGTATGGTATTGCAGAGGTAGCTAGGTATGGTATTGCAGGGGTAGCTAGGTATGGTATTGCAGGGGTAGCTAGGTATGGTATTGCAGGGGTAGCTAGGTATGGTATTGCATTGGTAGCTAGGTATGGTATTGTAGGGGTAGCTAGGTATGGTATTGCAGGGGTAGCTAGGTATGGTATTGCAGGGGTAGCTAGGTATGGTATTGTAGGGGTAGCTAGGTATGGTATTTAGGGGTAGCTAGGTATGGTATTGTAGGGGTAGCTAGGTATGGTATTGCATTGGTAGCTAGGTATGGTATTGTAGGGGTAGCTAGGTATGGTATTGCAGGGGTAGCTAGGTATGGTATTGCAGGGGTAGCTAGGTATGGTATTGCAGAGAAAGCTAGGTATGGTATTGCATTGGTAGCTAGGGATGGTATTGCAGGGGTAGCTAGGTATGGTTTTGCAGGGGTAGCTAGGTATGGTATTGCAGGGGTAGCTAGGTATGGTATTGCAGGGGTAGCTAGGTATGGTATTGCAGGGGTAGCTAGGTATGGTGTTGCAGGGGTAGCTAGGTATGGTATTGCAGGGGTAGCTAGGTATGGTATTGCATTGGTAGCTAGGGATGGTATTGCAGGGGTAGCTAGGTATGGTATTGCAGGGGTAGCTAGGTATGGTATTGCATGGGTGGCTAGGTATGGTATTGCAGGGGTAGCTAGGTATGGTATTGCAGGGTAGCTAGGTATGGTATTGCATTGGTAGCTAGGGATGGTATTGCAGGGGTAGCTAGGGATGGTATTGCAGGGGTAGCTAGGGATGGTATTGCATTGGTAGCTAGTTATGGTATTGCATTGGTAGCTAGGTATGGTATTGCATTGGTAGCTAGGGATGGCATTGCAGGGGTAGCTAGGTATGGTATTGCATTGGTAGCTAGGGATGGTATTGCAGGGGTAGCTAGGTATGGTATTGCAGGGGTAGCTAGGGATGGTATTGCAGGGGTAGCTAGGTATGGTATTGCAGGGGTAGCTAGGGATGGTATTGCATGGGTAGCTAGGGATGGTATTGCAGGGGTAGCTAGGGATGGTATTGCAGGGGTAGCTAGGGATGGTATTGCAGGGGTAGCTAGGGATGGTATTGCAGGGGTAGCTAGGGATGGTATTGCAGGTGTAGCTAGGGATGGTATTGTAGGGGTAGCTAGGTATGGTATTGTAGGGGTAGCTAGGTATGGTATTGCAGGGTAGCTAGGTATGGTATTGCATTGGTAGCTAGGTATGGTATTGCATTGGTAGCTAGGTATGGTATTGCAGGGGTAGCTAGGTATGGTATTGCATTGGTAGCTAGGGATGGTATTGCAGGGGTAGCTAGGGATGGTATTGCAGGTGTAGCTAGGGATGGTATTGTAGGGGTAGCTAGGTATGGTATTGTAGGGGTAGCTAGGTATGGTATTGCATTGGTAGCTAGGTATTGTATTGCAGGGGTAGCTAGGTATGGTATTGCAGGGTAGCTAGGTATGGTATTGCAGGGGTAGCTAGGTATGGTGTTGCAGGGGTAGCTAGGTATGGTATTGCAGGGGTAGCTAGGTATGGTATTGCATTGGTAGCTAGGGATGGTATTGCAGGGGTAGCTAGGTATGGTATTGCAGGGGTAGCTAGGTATGGTATTGCATGGGTAGCTAGGTATGGTATTGCAGGGGTAGCAAGGTATGGTATTGCAGGGTAGCTAGGTATGGTATTGCATTGGTAGCTAGGGATGGTATTGCATTGGTAGCTAGGTATGGTATTGCATTGGTAGCTAGGTGTGGTATTGCATTGGTAGCTAGGGATGGTATTGCAGGGGTAGCTAGGTATGGTATTGCATTGGTAGCTAGGGATGGTATTGCAGGGGTAGCTAGGTATGGTATTGCAGGGGTAGCTAGGGATGGTATTGCAGGGGTAGCTAGGTATGGTATTGCAGGTTAGCTAGGTATGGTATTGCATTGGTAGCTAGGTATGGTATTGCAGGGTTAGCTAGGGATGGTATTGCAAGGTAGCTAAGGATGGTATTGCATTGGTAGCTAGGGATGGTATTGCAGGGGTAGCTAGGTATGGTATTGCAGGGGTAGATAGGGATGGTATTGCAGGGGTAGCTAGGGATGGTATTGCAGGGTAGCTAGGTATGGTATTGCATTGGTAGCTAGGTATGGTATTGCATTGGTAGCTAGGTATGGTATTGCAGGGTTAGCTAGGGATGGTATTGCAGGGGTAGCTAGGTATGGTATTGCAGGGGTAGCTAGGGATGGTATTACAGGGGTAGCTAGGGATGGTATTGCAGGGTTAGCTAGGGATGGTATTGCAGGGTAGCTAAGGATGGTATTACATTGGTAGCTAGGTATGGTATTGCAGGGGTAGCTAGGTATGGTATTTCAGGGGTAGCTAGGGATGGTATTGCAGGGGTAGCTAGGGATGGTATTACAGGGGTAGCTAGGGATGGTATTGTAGGGGTAGCTATGTATGGTATTGTATGGGTAGCTAGGTATGGTATTGCAGGGGTAGCTAGGTATGGTATTGCAGGGGTAGCTAGGCATGGCATTGTAGGGGTAGCTAGGTATGGTATTGCAGGGGTAGCTAGGGATGGAATTGCAGGGGTAGCTAGGTATGGTATTGCAGGGGTAGCTAGGTATGGTATTGCAGGGGTAGCTAGGGATGGTATTGTAGGGGTAGCTAGGGATGGTATTGCAGGGGTAGCTAGGTATGGTATTGTAGGGGTAGCTAGGTATGGTATTGTAGGGGTAGCTAGGGATGGTATTGCAGGGGTAGCTAGGTATGGTTTGCAGGGGTAGCTAGGTATGGTATTGCAGGGGTAGCTAGGGATGGTATTGTAGGGGTAGATAGGTATGGTATTGCAGGGGTAGCTAGGTGTAGTATTGCAGGGATAGCGACTTGCATCTCTATCTAAAAGCAAGTCTGGAAGCAAAAGGGCTTTGAGTTCATCTTGTGGCTTTGGCTGGGATTCAATCCTATAAATCTTATTGACCATATGTCCATTTAGATGGAGTGAACTAGGTTTCTGCTGGATTGTGTGTGTGTGTGTGTGTGTGTGTGTGTGTGTGTGTGTGTGTGTGTGTGTGTGTGTGTGTGTGTGTGTGTGTGTGTGTGTGTGTGTGTGTGTGTGTGTGTGTGTGCGTGCAGGAGGGTTCCTCAGTATTAAGATGCAAGCTGCACTGCAGTCTCTGACATTTCCCCATTGATACCTGCAAATGTCAGACACACACATCCACTACGCACTGACCTAAAACTGGATACACACACACACACACACACACACACACACACACACACACACACACACACACACACACACACACACACACACACACACACACACACACACACACACACACACTGTCTCTCTCTCTCTCTCTCTCTCTCTCTCTCTCTGTCTCTCTCTCAATTACTCACTCATTATTGTTGTGACATGGGTATGACATCCAGGCCTGTTATGGCACGATGCCATGTCACGTTACACAGACATAGCGTGCCCCCCCCCCCCCCCCCACCCCACCCACACACACACACACTTCCTCCCAGACAGATGGAGAGTGATAGCGTTGTAGCGTTGAGAGGCCTTGGACACTGTCCTGTTATCTGGCTCTGTCCCTCAGGACAGGTCAGCAAACATAGGGCTCATGGGGCAAGATGGCAGAGAAAGATGGGGGATGGGTGTGGGGAGAGAGAGTGAGACAGAGAGGCATTTGAATCCAGCTCATCCTCCCACCACCATCCGCCACAAGACTGTGATAGTCCGCTGAGATAAAGCCTGAGTATTAACATAAGTCTTCAGAGGTCTCAGGCAAGATTACTCACGACGGAAGTGCAGTTCGCTGAACTACCTCCACTACATTAGCTGGATGTCACAGCTAGGGCTTCCTCTTAGAGAAGCACAATGGCTCTGTCAGAGTCCCAGGGATAATCTATGTATAACTGCATGCCAAATGGCACCCTATTCACTTCATACTGCACTACTTTTGACCAGAGCCCTATGGGCCCTACGGGCCCTGGTCAAAACTAATGCACTACATAGGAAATAGGGTGCTATGTTTCAGGAGTAGTGTATGTCAGAGTCCTATAGGAAGTGATACTGTGTAGAAGGAGAAACGCACTGCTTGTTTTTAAGCGTCTGATGACTGAAACAGCTTGCAGAGGGCAGAGATGGTTGAAATGACCTCATTATAATAACAAGATTTGGTTGTAATCTGGTTGTAAATGGACTTAATTGCAACCAGTTTGGACTTTTATTTCATCCTCTGGGTGTGTACCTTAAGTTCATTTATTTGTGTTTGTTATGTTTTGTCTTCCTTTTCCTTCATGATTTGATTTATCAGTCTAGTCATGGCTTCTGGAAGGAGAGGTTAGTGTTGTTGTGTTTATCAGTCTAGTCATGGCTTCTGGAAGGAGAGGTTAGTGTTGTTGTGTTTATCAGTCTAGTCATGGCTTCTGGAAGGAGAGGTTAGTGTTGTTGTGTTTATCAGTCTAGTCATGGCTTCTGGAAGGAGAGGTTAGTGTTGTTGTGTTTATCAGTCTAGTCATGGCTTCTGGAAGGAGAGGTTAGTGTTGTTGTGTTTATCAGTCTAGTCATGGCTTCTGGAAGGAGAGGTTAGTGTTGTTGTATTGATGTTTGTTTTAGGTCAAATATGGTTCATAATGTTTGTTTATTTAAACTATATGTAACGATAAAGATCACTTTGTGATTAATAATTTTTGTTTATTTAACCTCTATGAAACAATAAATATCACTTTGTGATTAGTAATGTTTGTTTATTTAATCTCGATGTAATGATAAAGATCATTTTGTGATTAGTAATATTTGTTTATTTAACCTCTATGTAACGATGAAGATTCCTTTGTGATTAATAATCTAACACGTTGAACTTCTGTCTTGTGTCTCTAGTGAGTTAACTGACTCATAACTCATTTAAATATATGTGTATGCTGCTTCCAAACCTATACACATGTTACTCAAGAATGGGCCAATGCCTAACTCTCTTCAGAGCATGTTTCTAACTAATGGAAATATATTGGCTCTTATTGGAAGAAAAATAACATTGAGTTGGCTGTGTTGTTGATGTGACATTTTTTGAGGCTTTGTCAATGTTTATTCTATTCCTGATCTGACCAGTAGGTGGTGAGCAGTAGCCATGTACAGAGCCACCACCCTTCTCCCTTTTCCCTGTTCCCCCTCTCCCTTTCCCCCCCTCTCCCGCTCTCAGAGAGAGAGAGACAGAGAGAGAGAGAGAGAGAGAGAGAGAGAGAGAGATCGGATGGTGGATGGAGAGAGAGAGAGAGAGAGAGAGCGAGAGAGAGAGAGAGAGAGAGAGAGAGAGAGAGAGAGAGATGGGGTGGTGGATGGAGAGAGAGAGAGCGCGAGAGAGAGAGAGATGGGGTGGTGGATGGAGAGAGAGAGAGAGAGAGAGAGAGAGAGAGAGAGAGAGAGAAAGAGATGGGGTGGTGGATGGAGAGAGAGAGAGTGAGAGAGAGATGGGGTGTTGGATGGAGAGAGAGACAGAGAGACAGAGAGAGAGAGAGAGACGGGGTGGTGGATGGAGAGAGAGACAGAGAGAGAGAGAGACGGGGTGGTGGATGGAGAGAGAGAGAGAGAGAGAGACGGGGTGGTGGATGGAGAGAGAGAGAGAGAGAGAGAGAGAGAGAGAGAGAGAGATTGCGTGGTGGATGGAGCGAGAGAGAGAGATAGATTGGGTGGTGGATGGAGAGAGATATATAGATGGGGTGGTGGATGGAGAGAGAGAGATATAGGGGGGTTGATGGAGAGAGAGAGAGAGAGACGGGGTGGTGGATGGAGAGAGAGAGAGAGAGAGAGAGAGAGAGAGAGAGATGGCGTGGTGGATGGAGAGAGAGAGAGAGAGAGAGAGAGAGAGAGAGAGAGAGAGAGAGAGAGAGAGAGAGAGAGAGAGAGAGAGAGAGAGAGAGAGAGAGAGAGACGGGGTGGTGGATGGAGAGAGATATATAGGGGGGAGTGGATAGAGAGAGATATGGGGGGGGTGGATGGAGAGAGAGAGAGATATGGGGGGTGGATGGAGAGAGAAAGAGAGAGAGAGAGATATGGGGGGTTGGATGGAGAGAGAAAGAGAGAGAGACTGACTGACTGTAGTAATGCTAGTGTTAGTGGGTGTGATTATAGTGATGGTAAGTGGGTGGGGCTGAGGTATTGTGGCTCTCCGTGCAGCCTATGGAGTGTGTCACACCCTTTTATACTGAGCTCTGACTCACAAGGATTTACCAGGGTTGAATCAGAGACGTGCTTCCAAGGCGTTGCCCCTGTGAATACTATAGCAGAGCTAGTCTGGTTTTATTTAAACATTTATTACTGAAGCAGCAATTACATTTGAAAATAAACCGCCATGTGTTTTGCAAATGGTTGGTCACAAATGTCTCTATTTTAAAATCCAATATCATAATGTCTAATAATATATTAATCTGCCAATGAGTAGAATTTCGAAACTGCATCTCATGATCTTAATAATGTTTAACATATCATAATAATTCATAATTGAATAATTTGCATTTCAAATTAGCGATCATGTATGATGAAATGTCCAGTGAGCGCAATAATTGGATGATGTGTGTGTTGGTGTGTGTTTGTATGTATGTATGTCTGCTGTCTGTGCTGTGTGTGTGTGCTGTGTGTGTGTGCTGTGTGTGTGAGCTGTGTGTGTGTGCTGTGTGTGTGTGCTGTTTGTGTGCTGTTGGTGTGCGGGGAGCAGAAAATAAGAGGGGATGGGAGGAGAGGGGAAGGGAGGAGAAGAGAGGATGGGAGGAGAGGAGAGAATGGGAGGAGAGGAGAGGATAGATGGAGAAGATGGGAGGAGAAGATGGGAGGAGAGGAGAGGATATATGGAGAAAATGGGATGAGAGGATAGATGGAGAAGATGGGACGAGAAGATGGGAGGAGAGGAGAGGATATATGGAGAAGATGGGAGGAGAAGATGGGAGGAGAGGAGAGGATATATGGAGAAGATGGGAGGAGAGGAGAGATGGAGAAGAGGTTTAGATAATGGGAGGAGATGATAGATTTAGAGGAGGGTAAGATGATGGGAGTAGAGGATAGATGGAGAGGAGGGTTAGATGATGGGAGGAGAGGATAGATGTAGAGGAGGGTTAGATGATGGGAGGAGAGGATATATGGAGAGGAGGGTTAGATGATGGGAGGAGAGGATATATGGAGAGGAGGGTTAGATGATGGGAGGAGAGGACATATGGAGAGGAGGGTTAGATGATGGGAGGAGAGGATATATGGAGAGGAGGGTTAGATGATGGGAGGAGAAGATAGATGGAGAGGAGGGTTAGATGATGGAAGCTAGTAGATTGGTGTTGGTCTGACTGCAGGTCTCACTACGATT
>NW_026601350.1:37500-56509 GCF_029448725.1 Salvelinus fontinalis
AGTATATAGGTTAGATTACTAGAGAAAATGTATAGGTTAGATTAGTAGAGGTAGTAAATAGGTTACATTACTATAGACATTATATAGGCTAGATTACTGGAGATAGTTAATAGGTTAGATTACAGAGACGGTATATAGATTAGATTACTACAGACAGTATATACATTAGACTACTAGAGACAGTATACAAGTTAGATTAGTAGAGACAGTATATACATTAGATTAGTAGAGACAGTATACAGATTAGGTTACTACAGACAGTATACAGGTGCGATTAGTAGAGACAGTATGTACATTTGATTAGTAGAGACAGTATACAGGTTAGATTAGTAGAGACAGTATATAAATTAGATTCGTAGACAGTATACAGGTTAGATTGTTAGAGACAGTATATAGGTTAGATTACTAGAGACAGTATACAGGTTAGATTATTACAGACAATATACAGGTTAGATTACTACAGACAGTATATAGGTTAAATTAGTAGAGACAGTATATAGGTTAAATTAGTAGAGACAGTATATAGGTTAGATTAGTAGAGACAGTATATAGGTTAGATTAGTAGAGACAGTATATAGGTTAGATTAGTAGAGACAGTATATATGTTAGATTAGTAGAGACAGTATATAGGTTAGATTAGTAGAGACAGTATATAGGTTAGATTAGTAGAGACAGTATATAGGTTAAATTAGTAGAGACAGTATATAGGTTAGATTAGTAGAGACAGTATATATGTTAGATTAGTAGAGACAGTATATAGGTTAAATTAGTAGAGACAGTATATAGGTTAAATTAGTAGAGGCAGTATATAGGTTAAATTAGTAGAGACAGTATATAGGTTAAATTAGTAGAGACAGTATATAGGTTAAATTAGTAGAGGCAGTATATAGGTTAAATTAGTAGAGGCAGTATCTAGGTTAAATTAGTAGAGACAGTATGTATGTTAGATTAGTAGAGACAGTATATAGGTTAAATTAGTAGAGACAGTATATAGGTTAGATTAGTAGAGACAGTATATAGGTTAGATTAGTAGAGACAGTATATAGGTTAGATTAGTAGATACAGTATCTAGGTTAGATTAGTAGAGACAGTATATAGGTTAGATTTATGCAATGAGGCCTGAGGGGATGTGTTATATAGTATGGCCAATATACCACAGCTAAGGGCTGTTGTTTCATACGGCGCAACGTGAAGTGCCTGGATACAGCCCTTAGCCGTGGAATATTGGTCATACAGCATATCACAAACCCCTGATGTGCATTATTGCTATTATAAACAGGTTACAAACATGTCTTCTACCGCTGCTGTGTCTTCTACCGTAAAAAAAAAAAGTATGAATGTATGTACTTGTAAGTCGCTCTGGATAAGAGCGTCTGCTAAATGACTTAAATGTAATGTAAATGTACTTCCCATTCTCTTTGCTGATCATACCAATTAGATTTTATCACACAAAAATGTTGATTCACTAATTAATGAAGCCAACTCAGGCATGGACACATTTTCTGAATGGTACCAGATAAACAAATTATCTTTACATTCTAAAAAAATCGAACTTTATTGTATTCACTAGTAAGAATAAGAAATATTGTGAAATAAATTGCCAGAATCTTAATTGGTGGGAATGAAATGGAACAAGTCACATCCACTAGATTCCTTGGAGCTCTAATTGATGAAAGTTATCCTGGAAAGATCATATTCAATTTGTCTGCAGCAAAGCGATGAAATCTGTTGGTATCATCAGAAAGATGAGTGGTCAGGCTTGCTTCCTAACTCTATACTATAGCTTAATTTACTCATTTCTCATTTACTGTAATATGGTCTGGGCCAGTACATATGCCTCCTACCTACACAAATGACTCATCATACACAAGACATAAACTAGCAACCTCCTCTAATTATCTGGAACCATCTGCACCTTTGTTTAAGAAACTCAATACCTTGTCTATTTATGACATTAATGTTCGCCAATTATGCACTTTCATCTACAAATACCTCCCAGACAGTTTAACTAAACCCTTCAATGGATTCTTCCAGGTTGATTCTGAAATCCATCTATATAACACAAGACACTGTGATAACCTTCACCCTCCCCTCTGCCGCACCTCACATAGTCAATTCTCTATCAGATACAGAGGTACCATACTCTGGAATTCTCACATTGCCAAAACATCATCATCCCTCAATAACTCCAAGTGAAGACTGGGGGTCAGCCTGATGAACCAAACTACTCCGTAATCTCCTCCATAAAGCCTAACTCTCACACACTCAATTGCACACATACTTTAAACAAAACACTTTGGGGGGTATTTTTTTCATCTTTACAGATCAATTAATTTATACATTTTTAATTAGTACGTTTGTTATCTGTTTTAACAAACTTTTTTTATTTTGGTACTTATGTGTTGTATAGTGTTTGTTGTGATGTGGTTTCATAAAAACCCTTTCACGAAAAAAAACTGTTTCAAACCACACTGTTAAAAAAAATCTGTATATCACTTGTTTTCTTTGGTGCAATTAAATAATTAATTAGAGCAGTAAAAAGAAAATGCCTTGTCATATATGGTCTGACATACCACAGCTGTCAGCCAAACAGCATTCAGGGCTCGAAAAACCCAGGTTGTAATAGTAGATATTCAACACCAGATATATAGTCTGTCGATTAGGTGATCTCCCCATTACTATTGAAAGCGTATTAAAACTAATTTAGGATTGGTGGTTCCCCTGTGGGACGGTTGAGCTAACATAGGCTAATGCGATTAGCATGAGGTTGTAAGTAACAACAAAATTTCCCAAGACAAATCTGATATTGGCAGAAAGCTTAAATTCTTGTTAGTCTAACTGTACTGTCCAATTTACAGTAGCTATTACAGTGAAATAATGGCATGCTATTGTTTGAGGAGAGTGCACAGTTTTGAACATGAAAAGTTATTAATAAACAAATTAGGCACATTTGGGCAGTCTTGATACAACATTTGAACTTTGCACATGCACTGCTGCCATCTAGTGGCCAATATCTAATTGCACCTGGGCTGGAATAATCCATTATGGCCTTTGTCTTGCATTTCAGAGATGATTGTTTGTATTATCTTTTACCAGATCTAATGTGTTATATTCTCCTACATTCCTTTCACATTTCCACAAACTTCAAAGTGTTTCCTTTCAAATGTTACCAAGAAAATGCATATCCTTGCTTCAGGGCCTGAGCTACAAGCAGTTAGATTTGTGTATGTCATTTTAGGCAAAAAATGAAAAAAAGGGGCAGATCCTTAAGAGGATTTAAGCATCTAGGGGTAAAAAACGCTATATCAATCAGGTCAAGTATAGAGCTGTAGATACAGCATATGGATTAGACTGGTAGATTTGCAGCACATGAATTAGACTGGTAGATATACAGCATAGAGAATAAACTACTAGATATACAGCATCAAGATTAGAGTGCTAGATATACAGCATATAGATTAGACTGGTAGATATACAGCATAGGTATTAGACTGGTAGATATACAGCATATAGATTAGACTGGTAGATATACAGCATAGGTATTAGACTGGTAGATATACAGCATATAGATTAGACTGCTAGATATACAGCATATAGATTAGACTGCTAGATATACCGCATATAGATTAGACTGCTAGATATACAGCATATAGATTAGACTGGGTGGGTGTGCTGTGCTAATGATTACTGGGATAGTGGATGAGCGTGGGGCTATTATCACTGTTCTAATGATGCGTATGCATGAACACAGGCGTGCGCACACACACACACACACACACACACACACACACACACACACACACACACACACACACACACACACACACACACAATCCCGCTGACATTATCCCCCCCACACACACACACTTACACACTTGACGCCAGACGTCAAGGGGCATGATATTACACTGATCATCATGTTCCTCCATCAATAGAATTCATGTGGTGATGGATAGAGAGCAGTCAGGCTGTGACTCAGGTGTGTGAAAGAGAGGGAGGGGGAAAGGGAGAGAGACCGAGAGAGACCGAGAGAGAGAGAGCGAGAGAGAGCGGGGAGATAGAGAGGGGGAGTGGGTGAAAGAAAGAGAGAGAGAGAGAGAGAGACTGAGACATGAACCTGGAGATGAGTCCCCTAAGCAAGCTGGTCCTGGGGCTCTGTTCACAAACACAAACACACCCCACAGAGCCCCAGGACAGCAACACAATTAGACCCAACCAAATCATGAGAAAACAGAAAGATAATTACTTGACACGTTGGAAAGAATTTTTAAAAAACAGAGCAAACTAGAATGCTATTTGGCCCTAAACAGAGAGTACACCGTGGCAGAATACCTGACCACTGTGACTGACCCAAACTTAAGGAAAGCTTTGACTATGTACAGACTCAGTGAGCATAGCCTTGCTATTGCGAAAGGCTGCCGTAGGCAGACATGGCTCTCAAGAGAAGACAGGCTATGTGCACACTGGACCTCGTAAAATTACAATTGGCTCAGAATAGGGCAGCATGGCTGGCCCTTAAATGTACACGGAGAGCTAACATGAATAATATGCATGTACATCTCTCATGGCTCAAAGTGGAGAAGCGATTGACTTCAACATTACTTATTTTTGTAAGAAGTGTTGACATGCTGAATGAACGGAGGTGTCTGTTCAAACTACTAGCACACAGCTCAGACACCCATGCATACCACACAAGACATACCACCAGAGGTATCTTCACAATCCCCAAGTCCAGAACAGATTATGGGAGGCGCACAGTGCTGCATAGTGCCATGGCTATATGGATCTTTATTCCACATCAGGTAACACCTTAAAAATGCACCTAATGGAACAGCGAGGACTGTGAAGAGACACACAGGCACAGACACACATACACATGATAAGACATGCACTCTACACACGTACACATGATAAGACATGCACTCTACACAAACGTACACATGATAAGATATGCACTCTACACAAACGTACACATGATAAGACATGCACTCTACACACATACACATGATAAGACATGCACTCTACACACGTACACATGATAAGACATGCACTCTACACAAACGTACACATGATAAGACATGCACTCTACACAAACGTACACATGATAAGACATGCACTCTACACAAACGTACACATGATAAGACATGCACTCTACACAAACGTACACATGATAAGACATGCACTCTACACAAACGTACACATGATAAGACATGCACTCTACACAAACGTACTTATGATAAGACATGCACTCTACACAAACGTACACATGATAAGACATGCACTCTACACACGTACACATGATAAGACATGCACTCTACACAAACGTACACATGGATGTTGTATTGTAAATTGTATCTAATTAATGTTGCTGGACTCCTGCCTTGACAGCAGCTAATGGGTATCCTTAATAAATACAAATACAAATCTAGGATTCACCAGTGAATTAGCTGTGACTGGGGTGTTCCAGATCAGCTCTGATAAGCAGTCAAATAAATATTTTGACTTTCTGGTTCATTTAGGAAGCTAATCTTGACTATGGGTTGTTGTTTGTCAAGATAATTATACCATTCCAATGTCACGTTATATTTCTTGAAAAGATGGAGTTATTTCAGAATATTAAAGACAGCTGGCTGCCTCACCGATCCAGCTTTCTGGAACAGCCCTCATGTGACATCTGTCCCATCTGCTGATTGGTTAGGAAGCCATGTAGTAATCAATCTGTGATTAGCTGTTTCGTTGAAAAATGTCTTCCATCTCTCTCTCTCATGCCCACAGATCATTGCCCATCTAATTTGATTATATAAAAATCTCTCCTGGGTCCCATAAAGAGATTTGCATATGAAGTTTTCCTGAGGGAGAGAGAGGGAGAATATTTCATTTGTCAAACCCTAACTTGCCGATTCGGATGTAGCATTTCATAAAGGGAAACTCAGCTGTTTAATATGAACATTGAGTCGCTGTATCACTCCCAGATTCCCAGATGCATAGTGCTCTGTGGTTGAAGGCTCTCTTTCTGATCAAAGCTGAAACAGCCACAAGAGTCAGAACAGACAACAGTTACAATATCCACTAAGTCAAAGTAGTCACAGTCAGAACAGACTACAGTTACAATATCCACTAAGCCAAAGTAGTCACAGTCAGAACAGACTACAGTTACAATATCCACTAAGTCAAAGTAGTCACAATAGTGAGGGTACAGTTACTAAAGATAGTTTAGGAAGAAATACATCTTGTTTACGCGGTGTCTAACAGTACAATATTTACAGTGGTGTCACAAGTCAAAGAACAGTCGGAATAGTACAACAAAGTACTGTCACCTGAGACAAAGTACAACGGTCAGAGTGGTCACAATGGTCAGAGTAGTCACACTGAGGCTTTGATTATATAGATGGTGTTAAGTTATATGGTGTTACAATAGAGCGTTTTAAAACAGAGTGTGTTAAAATAGACTTGTTAAAGCAGACAGTGTTATAATTAAGAAATAAGGCAAGATGAGGTGTGGTATACGGCCAATTTACCACGGCTAAGCACTGTTCTTATGCACAATGCAACGCGGAGTGCCTGGATACAGCCCTTAGCCGCGGTATATTGGCCATATACCACAAACCCCCGAGGTGCCTTATTGCTATTATAATCAGGTTACCAACGTAATTAGCAGTAAAAAATAAATGGTATATGGTCTGATATACCACTTCTGTCAGCCAATCAGCATCCAGGGCTCGAACCACCCAGTTTATAATGGAGTGTTGATAGCTACGCGTCTAATCTTTGGTTTTGGCGTCAGTTCATAAACTCACACTGAGGTCTTGATTATCTCTGTCTGGCTTCCTGGAGCTCACTTTTGGACCTGCTGATTGGGTAGCTATGCATCAGGGGTGTGGCATGCTGTGGTAGTGTGGCCTGGGGATTGGCTACCTACAATAAAGATCAGATTTTCTTCCCTTCTCCTACCCTTTGCTCTCTCATAAAGACCCATATAAAGGCTAATTCTACTTTAGAACAGTCCAGTAAACAGATCGAATAGAATAGAAAATAATAGAATAGAATATTATGGAATAGAATATAATACATATGTGATTGTATTCTATGTTATTTTGGGTTACAAATAATATGCACATAACAAGAAAGGTAAGTGTAGAGTATTTTATCCCAGTCCCAGAGGATAGCACATGAACGTATTAATGAAAACAATTATTTCCAAAGTGGTCCTCCTGGGACAGTGAGTGTTTTGAGGTCCAGGAGTGATAGGCTTAATCTGGGTCTGGAAGAGGAGCCCTGGACTGCAGGTCTGTCTGGCCAGAGTCCAGGCAGAACAGCCCACGGATGAGTGGTGAACAGGGCTCCGTCCCAAATGGCCCCCTGTTCCGTACATAGTGCACTACTTTTGATCCTAGCCCTGGTTAAAAGTAGTGCACCATTAAGGGAATAGGGGGCAGTGTGGTATGGAGCCCTGGAGAACAGGAGAACCCTGACCTCTCAGAGAAGACAATTGCATTACAGTCACATTACATTGGAGAAAGAGCAGTGTCAATCAGTCACAGCCCAGCACTGTGTGTGCATCCAAAATGGCACCATATACCCTATATAGTGTACCATAGGGCTCTAATTGAAAGTAGTGCACACTACAGGATATAGGGAATAGGTGCCATTTGGGACCCACCCTGTAACAGATCTTAGTACACATCTGTAATGACAGTTGTTTCCCTTTATATTATATTAGGGACAACACATTCTGAGGTTCTAGTTGCAGGCTGTAGCTTTGTAATACCAACACTTATATTGACTATACAACTAGAAATATGTCATATCACCAACATTTTACTAAACGGAAAATGTTTATTTTTTGCAAGGGTTCATATGTGCAATATGTGGGCTGTATTTGTTGCCTACAGAGACTTTATATGGAGGTTTTATGTTAATTCTACAGATACGTAATCCCTACACCAGGCTCTATAGCTCCTTACGTTACTAAATACACTGAAAAGAATGTAAGCGAAACATTCAACAATTACAGTTCATATAAGTAAATCAGTCAATATAAATGAATTATAAGGCCCTAATCTATGAAGTTCACATGACTAGGAATACAGATATGCATCTGTTGGTCACCGATACCTTTAAAAAAAAGTTGGGGCTTGGATCAGAAAACCATTCAGTATCTGGTGTGACCACCATTTGCCTCATCTCCTTCACATAGAGTTGATCAGGCTGTTGATTGTGACCTATGGAATATTGTCCCACTCCACTTCAATGGCTATGGGAAGTTGCTGGATTTTGGCGGAAACTGGAACACACTGTCGTACACGTCGATCCAGAGCATCCCAAACATGCTTAATTGGTGGTGACATGTCTGGTGAGTATGCAGGCCATGGAAGAACTGGGACATTTCAGCTTCCAGGAATTGTGTACAGATCCTTGCGACATGGGGCCGTGCATTATCATGCTGAAACATGAGGTGATTGCGGCGGCAGTGGGCCTCAGGATCTTGTCACGGTATCTCTGTGCATTCGAATTACCATCCATAAAATGCAGTTGTGCCAGTGGCCATTGAAGTTGAGAAATTGTCCACTGGAATCAGTTACGAAGCCAAACTGCAGTCAGGTCAAGACCCTGGTGAGGACGACGAGCACACAGATGAGCAGTTTGTGCAGAAATTATTTGGTTGTGCAAACCCACAGTTTCATCAGCTGTCCGGGTGGCTGGTCACAGATAATCTCGCAGGAGAAGAAGCGCGGATGTGGATGTCCTGGTCTGGCGTGGTTACACGTTGTCGGTTGGACATACTGCCAAATTCTATAAAACGTCGTTGTAGACGACTTATGGTAGAGAAATGAACATTAAAATATCCGGCAACAGCTCTGGTGGACGTTCCTGCAGTCAGCACGCCAATTGCACGCTCCCTGAAAACTTGAGACATCTGTGGCATTGTATTGTGTGACAAATTTTAGAGTGGCCTTTTATTGTCCCAGCACAAGGTCCATCTGTGTAATGTATAATCAGCTTCTTGATATGCCACACCTGTCAGGTGGTAAAAGAGAAACGCTCACTAGATTGTTGTGTGTATGGAACATTTCGGGGATCTTTTATTTCAGCTCATGAAACATGGGACCAACACTTTACATGTTGTGTTTATGTTTTTGTTCAGTACACATTGAAAGCACATTGAGAAAGTAACATCTGAAATAATCTCCGAGATATCACCATATAAAGTAGCACGCCTGTTGAATGCAAAATGGTCTGTTGTTGAAGCCAAGCGACACAGCCCATGTTGTTAGACCTACTGGCTCACAGTCACAGCCCAGCAGTAAAGGCTAATGCTGATGCTATGTTTCACAGCCCATTTCACGTGAGCATCGTGTGTGTGTGTGTGTGTGTGTGTGTGTGTGTGTGTGTGTGTGTGTGTGTGTGTGTGTGTGTGTGTGTGTGTGTGTGTGTGTGTGTGTGTGTGTGTGTGTGTGTGTGTGTGTGTGTGTGTGTGTGTGTGTGAGAAAGAGAGTCTGTCTCTGTGGTCATAAGGCTATGAATGCATCAGTGGTTAAACCCCTGAACTAATGTGGAGCAGCTGCCGGATTACGCTCCACAACAGTCCCCTCTCACTGGCTGCCTCTCCTGGCCAGTGACAGTCAATCACAAACATCTCACAGCTAGCCAATCACATCCAGCAATTCAAAGCTACTCGTTCACAGCTAGCCAATCACATCCAGCAATTCATAGCTACTGGCTCACAGCTAGCCGTTCACAACTAGCCAATCGCATCCAACCAATCGAATCCAACAACTCCCAGCTAGCCAATCAGATCCAGCCACCCCTCACCAGCCTTTCACAGGTAGCCAATCACGGGGGACCTGATTCGGGATTGAGATAAGCGTTCACAATTTGGACCTTTGTGTAAGGCATGCGTTGATGTGGGACAACGGGAGACTTAAGTGAAAACTCAAGATAAACGCATGGATCTAATTTCAGAATACCATCCAGAGAGAGAGGCTTTGTGGTTCATCCCTGTGTTGCTCAGTCAGGGCACCTAATCCCACAGTTCTGGGGTAAATCTGAATTGGCACACTATTCCCTTATTCCCTTATTATTGCACTACTATTAGCTAAAGCCCTCAGCCCTGTTATTTCAATGATCGTAGTGCTCTACTTCTACCTTAGAGCCCTATGGCAATAATAAGACCTATTACTTCAATGATCAACTCTCATAATGTAAATCATAATAATGATAATATGTACAGTATTTCCCCCATACCTTTCTATAATAGTAATCTTTGTGAGCCGGAATAGAAAGCCTCTGGGGGCATGTTGTGTAATGGGTCAGAAACAGAACATATCTCAGTCTGCCCCAGTAGAGGTACCAGGACTGATCTGGGTCAGGGAGTAATGACGTTACTATATCGAACACATCAAACCATGCATACGCAGTACTATCTAGACAGTCACTGGGTTCAGACCCACTAATTTCGTTGAGTTTCAAATTTGAGATGAATAAAATATAGCTAGTTATTTTATCCTGATTAACACAGTGTCAAAGAGTGGTTAGAGTGTAATTGTGTATTTACCTCGGGCGAGCAAGAGAGCCAGGCCTCCACAGCAGTATGTGGGGACATTGTGTGTTGGAGCTTTATGATGTGTATGTGTGTGTGTGTGGTGTGTGTGTGTGTGTGATGTGGTGTATCAGAGCATTTTAACTACTGAAGTAATTATAGCCTGCCTCCTGCTGGTAAAAGAATAGTATCAATGTGGCCATTGGCTCTATTGACAGTGAGAAATCCAGACACACACACATACACACACAGCCTACACATTCACGCAAACACACATGCAAGATACGCATTCACGCACATACACACATGTCTGCAGACATATACACACAACTACACACACACACACACACACACACACACACACACACACACACACACACACACACACACACACACACACACACACACACACACACACACACACACACACACACACACACACACACACTTCACCATAAAAGCACTAGCAGAAGATTCTAATGGTGGACAGTCCACGTATATTGATTTTTGTTGTGATGCATGGACCTCTTACTTTATTTTACGCAAATTAAATCAAGCATACTCATTGGTTGTGGCTTGTGTGAATCCCATCCCTACTACAGTCTGACGGTCCACAGTGAGCCTGTGGCGATTTTCTTAGTGTGAAACTGTAGATATTATGGATTTTTGTGTGTGGATCACTGCGCAGGGTTTCACCTCAATGATATCAGATTAATCCTTCTTCATGATAAGAGCATTGCTGTTTTCTTGCTTTGTGCAATCTTAATATCTCTGTGTGCTATATTATCTGATGATAAAGTATCTGTGTCCTAGCATATCTGTGTGCTAGTATCTCTGTGTGCTAGTATACCTGTGTCCTAGCATATCTGTGTGCTAGTATCTTTGTATGCTAGTATATCTGTCTGCTAGTATCTCTATGTGCTAGTATATCTGTGTCCTAGCATATCTGTGTGCTAGTATATCTGTGTGCTAGTATATCTGTGTCCTAGTATATCTGTGTGCTAGTATATCTGTGTGCTAGTATCTATGTATCCTAGTATATCTGTGTGCTAGTATTTCTGTGTGCTAGTATATATGTGTAGTAGTATATCTGTGTGCTAGTACATTTGTGTGTGCCGGAGTGTCTGTGTGCTAGTACATCTGTGTAGTAGTATATCTGTGTGCTAGTACATCTGTGTGTGCTGGAGTGTCTGTGTGCTAGTATCTCTGTGTGCTAGTATCTCTGTGTGCTAGTATCTCTGTGTAGTAGTATATCTGTGTGCTAGTATTTCTGTGTGCTAGTATATCTGTGTACTAGTACATCTGTGTGTGCTGGAGTGCCTGTGTGCTAGAGTATCACTGTGCTAAATTATGTCTGTGCGATAGTACATCTGTTCTATAGTTCCAATATGTTATAGTATCTATGCTAGAGTATCTCTGTTATAGTATCTATGCTAGAGTATCTCTGGTATAGTATCTATGCTAGAGTATCTCTGTTATAGTATCTATGCTAGACTATCTCTGTTATAGTATCTATGCTAGAGTATCTCTGTTATAGTATCTATGCTAGAGTATCTCTGTTATAGTATCTATGCTAGAGTATCTCTGGTAGAGTATCTATGCTAGAGTATCTCTGTTATAGTATCTATGCTAGAGTATCTCTGTTATAGTATCTATGCTAGAGTATCTCTGTTATAGTATCTATGCTAGAGTATCTCTGGTATAGTATCTATGCTAGAGTATCTCTGTTATAGTATCTATGCTAGAGTATCTCTGGTATAGTATCTATGCTAGAGTATCTCTGTTATAGTATCTATGCTAGAGTATCTCTGTTATAGTATCTATGGTAGAGTATCTCTGGTATAGTATCTATGCTAGAGTATCTCTGGTATAGTGTCTATGGTAGAGTATCTCTGGTATAGTATCTATGCTAGAGTATCTCTGGTAGAGTATCTATGCTAGAGTATCTCTGGTAGAGTATCTATGCTAGAGTATCTCTGTTATAGTATCTATGCTAGAGTATCTCTGTTATAGTATCTATGCTAGAGTATCTCTGTTATAGTATCTATGCTAGAGTATCTCTGTTATAGTATCTATGCTAGAGTATCTCTGGTATAGTATCTATGCTAGAGTATCTCTGTTATAGTATCTATGCTAGAGTATCTCTGGTATAGTATCTATGCTAGAGTATCTCTGTTATAGTATCTATGCTAGAGTATCTCTGTTATAGTATCTATGGTAGAGTATCTCTGGTATAGTATCTATGCTAGAGTATCTCTGGTATAGTATCTATGGTAGAGTATCTCTGGTATAGTATCTATGCTAGAGTATCTCTGGTATAGTATCTATGCTAGAGTATCTCTGTTATAGTATCTATGCTAGAGTATCTCTGGTATAGTATCTATGCTAGAGTATCTCTGTTATAGTATCTATGCTAGAGTATCTCTGGTATAGTATCTATGCTAGAGTATCTCTGTTATAGTATCTATGCTAGACTATCTCTGTTATAGTATCTATGTGCTACAGTATCTTTCTTCTATGCATTTACTAACATTTCCCATTGTTTCTCTCTTTTTGCAGAGCAATGCGTCTGGTCCTGTGGAGAGCCAGTGGATTTCACATTGATTCCCGTCCACCACTCGGATATACAGAGTTGAAGTTTTGACACAAGCTCATCTAAGCAGGGTGTCTGCCTGGGGGTTGACGCTCCCTCCACCGTCCCTCCTCCCCCCTCCTCCACCAACACCACCGCTGGCTCCTCCACCGCTGGCTCCTCAGTCCGAGCAGAGCTGCTCCACTGCATCTTTAATAGACGTCTCTCAAAGCATTGCCTTCCATGGTTTCTGCCCTGCTCCAGACCCTATCATCTTACATCGTGAAGATTTGCAAAGGAATGTTTACAAAGAAATTGGCGAATCCCACAAAGAAGAAAGAGAGTAGCGACAATAAAGAGCCCAAATTGACCACCACTGATTTGCGTGACCAAGGTAACCTGACGACGACACTCTCCACCACTCTGAAAACCACAGTGAAAAAAATCAGCAAATGCTCTTCGGCGCGTAACATCTCTCTTGAATTAGACGACGGAAAAAACGACTGCTCATCTCTCTCACCGACTTTCAGTTACCGTGTAGCGATAGCGAACGGACTCCCGAAAAACGCTCTTCTGCTGAACAATAATGAGAGTATCTTCCAGGAGATCCTCTCCATCAATAGCGAATACTCTGACTCCCTGAGCGAGGCCAAACCTGTGCGTAGATTCGATGAGCAGAAATCTCACACCATGCCAGTGAGACGGAACAGGAAGAGCCTCATTAGTCTGGCGCCCTCCGATGGCAGCTCAGAGGGCGAGAGGGTGGAGCGCTCAAGTCTGCACACTCTCCGACTTGGCGCGCTACGCAAGCTGAGGAAATGGAAAAAGAGTCAGGAGTGCGTGTCTTCGGATTCCGAGGTGAGCAACTGGAGGAAGACCCTGGGTATCCGGAGCAAGTCCCTGGACCGGGCTGGGCGACAGCAGAAGTCGACCTCTGCCTTAGAAGCCGGCTCCAGCTCTACAGGCTGCATCAACCAAACCCAGGATGTGATGGAGATGATCTTTAAGGAGCTGCAGGGCATCAGCCAGATCGAAACAGAGCTTTCAGAGCTCAGGGGACATGTCAACGCCCTGAAAAACTCCATCGATGAGATCTCCTCCAGTGTGGAGGTGGTGCAGACCGAGATCGAACAACTGCGTACTGGCTTCGTCCAGTCTCGGAGAGAGACGCGAGACATCCACGACTACATCAAGCAGGTCAGCCACCAGGCCAACAAGGCCAGTCTGAGGTTCATAAACGTCCCTGAGGAGAAGCTGGAGAAAACTGAGAGTCTCATCTATCTTATTCTAAAGGACAAAATGGGATTTGCTGAAGCACATAAAACACTTAAAATAGAGCTAGCCCATCGGATAGGGCAGCAAAGAGAATGTTCCAATGCAAAACCTAGGCCTATTATTGTAATATTCTCAACCCCCTCAGATAGAGATTTGGTTTTGAAAAAATGCTACAAACTGAAGGGGACTGGTATATCTGTATCCACGGATAGCTTAACGACTCATGACGTGAAGGAAAAGAAAGATAAAGGAGCAATGTCCTCTTCTCAAACCTACGAGAGCATGGACATTAAGGTCTCAGCCAAGGACAAAGCTGAGAGTGATGACTGGGACTCTATGGACAGTGACAAGGAGCTAGATGAACTAAACAGGAACAAATATGCAATGGTGGTGTCTAAGCCTGTTCACAAACATAAAGCAGATAAAAAGAGGCACGGTCACCATGAGCACGGTAGCCGGTCTGCGGATGAGGCTGGCTACTCTGCCTCAGTTCACTATGCTGATGACTCCTATGATGAGTCTGACAAAGCCTCCAAACCCTACTATGGTGACCTCACCCCCGGCTGGCTCTCTCAGAGCGACTACTCCACCCCCAAGCTCAGCCGCTCCGAGTCTGACTGCTCCAAGCTCTGCCAGTCCTACTCTGAAGACTTCTCAGAAAGCCAGTACTTCAGCCGGCCCAATGGCAGCTCTCTACTATCCTCCTCAGACCAGGAGCTGTGGCAGAGGAAGCAGGAGGACATGGCGTCATCGTGGTACGCCAGCCAGACCCTCAGCCAGGAGAACCCTCCGTACGCTGAGCCCAACGAGGCCGAGACCACCGAGACCATCGACAGTGGGGTGAGCAATGGGCTGGTCTGCATGTCTGGGGATAGGAGCCATTACAGCGGCTCACAGCTGTCTCTGCAGGGAGACCTCTCCCCATGGAAGGACTGGCCTCATCTGGAGCAGGGAGCAGACTCCGGGCTGGACGCTTCCACAGAGCAGAACCTGGTGTCTGAGGTCAGCAGCCCCTTTGACCCAGCTGCCATCCCTGGCTTCCCTGAGAACATCACCAAGTGTCAGGAGGTGGACCTGGCATTTGAAGGGGAGGAGACTTTCATGTTGGATATGGTGGAAAGCACCCTATTGGACACCGCCCCGCTGGAGATCACCCGACTGGAGAGTGCCCGGCTGGGTAGTGCTCCCCCCACTACTCTTTATACAGCCCCTATCGTAGCGAAAGAACCTGTTGTAACCCCGCCTGTCCATAAGCCTAAAGCTAAAGAGACTGCTAAAACGCTTCCTAAAGAAACTTCTAAAGCAGCTCCTAAAGCTAAAACACCTCCTAAAGAGTTAGCTAAAACTGTTCCTAAAGAGGTTGCTAAGACTATTCCTAAAGAGGTTGCTAAAACACCTCCTAAAGAGTTAGCTAAAACTGTTCCTAAAGAGGTTGCTAAGACTATTCCTAAAGAGGTTGCTAAAACACCTCCTAAAGAGTTAGCTAAAACTGTTCCTAAAGAGGTTGCTAAGACTATTCCTAAAGAGGTTGCTAAAACACCTCCTAAAGAGTTAGCTAAAACTGTTCCTAAAGAGGTTGCTAAAACTGTTCCTAAAGAGGTTGCTAAAACTATTCCTAAAGAGGTTGCTAAACCTATTCCTAAAGAGGTTGCTAAAACTATTCCTAAAGAGGCTGCTAACACTATTTATAAAGTGACATCTAAACCGGCAAAAGAGGTTGCTAAATCAATTGCTGAAGAGGCTGCTAAAACTATTAAACTAAGAGAAACAGCCAAAATGATTCCTAAAGAGAAAGTTAAAACACCTCCGAAAGAAATTGTTAAAGTTATTCATACAGAGGCTCCTAAAACTCCTCTGAAAGACACTCCCATAATAAGCCCAAAAGAAACTCCCAAAACAAGTCCGAAAAACACTCCCAAAACAAGTCCAAAAGAGGCTGTGAAAATACTTCCCAACAACACTCCTAAAACAAGTCCAAAAGAGGCTGTGAAAACACCTTCCAGAGACACTAAAACTCGTCCAAAAGAGACACCTAAAATGGTTCCTAAAGGGGCATCTAACACGCTTCCTAAAATGGCAGCTAAAGAAGCCCCTGAACTATCCACCCAAACATTCCCTGAGCTTGATGTCAAACACAGCTTCCAACCGAGCCAGACCAAGTCATCCACCATGTACCGTAGCCAGAGCGAGATCCGGTCCGAGAAAGTTGTAGAGGAGGTGCCCAAGTCCTGGAGCAGCCGCCTCAGCATCGACCTCACAGACAAAGCTCCGTCCTTCAGCTTTGGGTTCGGCTCCACCCTGAAGAAGGCAAAATCAGCCCTGGAGGTGGTGTGGAAGTCAGGCCCTCCACCTAGTGCCGCACCCCCGGAGCCACCCCCAGACTCAGGCTCCTTCATGGGCCGCTTCCGCACACTGTCCACCTCCACGGCCAACGACTCCAGCACCACCATCGACTCAGACGTCTACACAGATTCCTTCGTCTACAAGGCTGAAGATGAAGATGAGGCTGCCGCTGGTTACCAGCTGGAGGACAACGAGACCGCCTATGTCGGGGTGATGGAGCAGGTCCTGGCCAACCTGGAGAACCGGTCCAACGCCAACGACACAGAAGAGACAGAGGAGTTTGAGGAGCCCATACTGGATTATGATCCTGATGCCTCTCAGGATTATGTCTCTGAAGACTATGAGGCAACCACCCAGGATTACGAGGACTCTGAGGAAGTTGAGGCCACCCAGGAGGCTGCAGTCGTTCTGGAGTATGACTGTAGTTTGGACGAGCAATACGACGAGGAGTACAGTGAGGATTACATTGATGATGCCATGACGGGGGACACGGCAGAGGACACCGCAGAGTATGAGGCCATGGTGGAGTATGTTGAGGTGGAGGAGCCTGACGAGGAGGAAGAAGAGGAGGAGGAAGAGGAGTTAATGGAGGACATGGAAGAGGGGGATGAGATGGAGGAGACCTCCGAAGCGTCTGCGTCGGAGAGGACGGAAAACCTAGAGGATGAGAACAAAAACATTCCGGAGAAGGAGGAGATGCCTGCAGAGGCTCCGCCCAAAAAGCGCATCCGTCCTACATTTAAGGAGGCTGCGCTGAGGGCCTACAGGAAGCAGATGGACGAGCTGCAGCAGCAGATCCTGGCTGGAGGTAGCTACACCTTCTCTTTACTACATTTTACCTCACTTTACTACACTACACTTTACTTCACTTTACTACACTTTACTACACATGACAACCTGATCTGGTTCGCACTGTATAACCAAATGCTATGGTAGTTGTCATGCCAAGTTTGACCATTGGATCTTTGCAAGACAGCACAAACAGATCTGGGACCAGGCTGCTACACTTTATCTTATCTCTTTACTCATCTTTGGCAGTGTAGTGCAGAAAGGGTTACACTATATTACTCAGAGTTTTACTCAGTTCATAAGGTCATAAGGTTCAAATTATGGTATGTATGTAATAACAAAGTCATTACATCATCCACTGTGGATATCAGTCATACAGTTAACAGTACAGTAACATGTAAAGTATGCACTATAAAATAGATATGTTTGTGTACTATCTGACTTTTATCCATGAGATTTGAACAAAGACATTTATCTGAGTTGAGATGTGGAATGATTCATGTCAGTTGAACATGTCTTTGGTAGAGAATCCTTGAGGATCAGACTGAGGCCTGTAGTGGAATATGTATGCTCTGAGCTCCTGGAAACCCCCAGCGTCTGTTCCACTGGTGTTGGGATTTCAGGGACTTTTAGGTTGACTTTGACTGTTTGATTTGCTCCTGGCATCTTCTGGAATTGGTCATTGATTTTGTGCTTGATGCTAATATGAAGGGACGACTGTTTTCTTTGAAGGTGGGCAAGGTTAGTGTCAGGGTTAGAGGTATGTATAACATAATCCTTGTGGTGCAGCACTTTATAGCTGACTTAAACTGATGGATTTTTATTTTAGAATGCAAGGGTCTTTTTCAGTTGGAGAGTTGTCTGATTTTTGTGAGTATGTCTCTTCCTCATGAACATTTAATGGATCTAAAACGGTACAACACCCATGTTCCAGGGAACAATGCAATCAGATTAGCTCAGACTCGAACAACATGGATTCCATCCATTACCATCGACCATCAGGGATATTCAGACAATGAAAGCAAAACAACGGACTGTTTCTGACAGCTTAGAAATATGAACTAAAAACTAAACCTCAAATTCAAGTGGTGTGTGTTTACCATGTCTGGAGCCACGTTATCCTTTCCATTTAGTGAACCAGGTCTATTCTCCACATTAGCCTTTCCATTTAGTGAACTAGGTCTATTCTCCACATTACCCTTTCCATTTAGTGAACTAGGTCTATTCTCCACATTAGCCTTTCCATTTAGTGAACTAGGTCTATTATCCACATTAGCCTTTCCATTTAGTGAACTAGGTCTGTTCTCCACATTAGCCTTTCCATTTAGTGAACTAGGTCTATTCTCCACATTAGCCTTTCCATTTAGTGAACTAGGTCTATTCTCCACATTACCCTTTCCATTCAGTGAGCAAGGTCTATTCTCCACATTACCCTTTCCATTTAGTGAACTAGGTCTATTCTCCACATTAGCCTTTCCATTTAGTGAATT
>NW_026601351.1:0-56465 GCF_029448725.1 Salvelinus fontinalis
AAAAATACAGTAGACACATATCGCACGCATACACACACACACACACACAAATAAACACACGCATACGCACAGAGACACACACGCACATTCATACCCTGTTATACAGCAGCTTTGTGTGCACCGACAGAGCCATCCCCACAGCTACTGTCACTGCTGGCAAACATCATCCCCTGACATTTTCAATCGTCCTCTTTGACCGATACATTTTTGCCCAAATGTTAGAACTGTCCTTTGAAGTTAACTGCAAGTGCAATTCAGGTCCGTGTCTGACAAGGTGAAAAGGCTGGTCGGGCCTGGAGATGAGAGGGAAAGGGTTGGTCTGAGAACCCGGCTCGGGCCTGGAGATGAGAGGAAAAGGCTTTGACTGAGAACCCGACTCGGGCCTGGAGATGAGAGGAAAAGGCTTTGACTGAGAACCCGGCTCGGGCCTGGAGATGAGAGGAAAAGGGTTGGTCTGAGAACCCGGCTCGGGCCTGGAGATGAGAGGAAAAGGCTTTGACTGAGAACCCGACTCGGGCCTGGAGATGAGAGGGAAAGGGTTGGTCTGAGAACCCGTCTCGGGCCTGGAGATGAGAGGAAACGGCTTTGTCTCGGCATAGTTCACATTTCCAACCTAATATTCTCTTACTCCACCAGCCGTGTGTGTGCCTGCCTGCGTGTGTGTGTGCCTGCGTGTGTGTGTGTGTCTGTGTGCCTGTGTGTGTGTGTGTGTCTGTGTGTGTGTGTGCCTGCGTGTGTGTGTGTGTGTGTCTGTGTGTGTGTGTGCCTGCGTGTGTGTGTTTTGTGTGTGTGCCTGTGTGTGTGTGTGCCTGTGTGTGTGTGTGTGTTTTGCGTGCTTCCCACACACAGTGACAAAATGGCCACTGAGCAACTGAAATAAAACCCTGTCAGGATGAATGTGTTGACATTGCTTTAACTCAGCCTGATACACAACACCATCCCTCACTCCTTACACTGGGAGAGGATACACAACACCATCCCTCACTCCTTACCCTGGGAGAGGATACACAACACCATCCCTCACTCCTTACCCTGGGAGAGGATACACAACACCATCCCTCACTCCTTACCCTGGGAGAGGATACACAACACCATCCCTCACTCCTTACCCTGGGAGAGGATACACAACACCATCCCTCACTCCTTACACTGGGAGAGGATACACAACACCATCCCTCACTCCTTACCCTGGGAGAGGATACACAACACCATCCCTCACTCCTTACCCTGGGAGAGGGTACACAACACCATCCCTCACTCCTTACCCTGGGAGAGGATACACAACACCATCCCTCACTCCTTACCCTGGGAGAGGATACACAACACCATCCCTCACTCCTTACCCTGGGAGAGGATACACAACACCATCCCTCACTCCTTACCCTGGGAGAGGATACACAACACCATCCCTCACTCCTTACCCTGGGAGAGGATACACAACACCATCCCTCACTCCTTACCCTGGGAGAGGATACACAACACCATCCCTCACTCCTTACCCTGGGAGAGGATACACAACACCATCCCTCACTCCTTACCCTGGGAGAGGATACACAACACCATCCCTCACTCCTTACCCTGGGAGAGGATACACAACACCATCCCTCACTCCTTACCCTGGGAGAGGATACACAACACCATCCCTCACTCCTTACACTGGGAGAGGGGGAGGAGAGGGGGAGGAGGGGTGTGTGGTGTGTCAACCTAACACAGCCTCTCAAAGTACACACATACACCAAGTCAGGGAGAGGGTAAGAATGAGCTGTGTGTGTCACAGCCATATCATATACTTCCATACTTTTTATTTAACTAGGCAAATCAGTTAAGAACAAATTCTTATTTACAATGATGGCATAGGAACAGTGGGTTAACTGTCTTGTTCAGGGGCAGAACAACAGATTTTTACCTTGTCAGCTCAGGGATTGGATCTAGCAACCTTTCAGTTACTGGCCCAATGCTCTAACCACTGGGCTACCTGCCACCCCAAATACTGTCATATACTGCCATATACTGCCATATACTGTCATATACTGTCATATACTGTCATATACTGCCATATACTGCCAAATACTGTCATATACTGTCATATACTGTCATATACTGCCAAATACTGTCATATACTGTCATATACTGTCATATACTGTCATATACTGTCATATACTGCCATATACTGTCATATACTGCCATATACTGTCATATACTGCCATATACTGCCAAATACTGTCATATACTGTCATATACTGCCAAATACTGTCATATACTGTCATATACTGCCATATACTCTCATATACTGTCATATACTGCCATATACTGTCATATACTGCCAAATACTGTCATATACTGCCATATACTGCCATATACTCCTGAGGGCTCTCGAGTGGCATAGCGGTCTAAGTCACTGCATCTCAGCGCAAGAGGCGTACAATAGGCCCAGCATCGTCCATGTTTGGCCGGTGTAGGCCGTCATTGTAAATGAGTATTTGTTCATAACTGACTTGCCTAGTTAAATAAAGGTAAAAAATGTATAAAAAATACTGCCCTATACCACACTTAAAAAGTGCCTTTTCTCAACATTAACACATCCAAGTCCCTGACATAGACATACTCCGAGAGCCATCAACATGTTTTAGCTTTAAGGGTTTTGAAACAAGCTGTTGAGAAATATAACAGTGTGCTGCTATAGAGACACATTGTCCTTGGAGAGAAAGGGGGAACAGAAATAGGTTTGTGTGAATGTGGTTATCTGTCCATTCACAGATGAATTTAGTAGGTTTGAGGCGTTGCCACGTGAATCATTAATGAGCTGACTAATGTTACAGACCAGGCCAGGAGGGTTGAACATCATGTCCCTGGACAGCTCAGAACACCACTACTTACTACACTCTGTGTGCGTGTGCGTGTGTGTGTGTGTGTGTGTGCGTGCGTGCGTGTGCAGGGGCGGTCTCCTCTTACCTCTGGGGCCTGCCCGGGATAACCACATGATGTTGGCTGTCAGGGTTGGGTGAGACAGTGTGTATGCGTGTGAGAGAGGAACTAGTAAAAAAGTCTGAAAATGTATGAACTCACTACTGTAAGTCTCTGGATAAGAGCGTCTGCTAAATGACTAACATGTAAGTCTCTCTGGATAAGAGCGTCTGCTAAATGACTAACATGTAAGTCTCTCTGGATAAGAGCGTCTGCTAAATGACTAACATGTAAGTCTCTCTGGATAAGAATGTCTGCTAAATGACTAACATGTAAGTCTCTCTGGATAAGAGTGTCTGCTAAATGACTAACATGTAAGTCTCTCTGGATAAGAGTGTCAGCTAAATGACTAACATGTAAGTCTCTCTGGATAAGAGCGTCTGCTAAATGACTAACATGTAAGTCTCTCTGGATAAGAGCGTCTGCTAAATGACTAACATGTAAGTCTCTCTGGATAAGAGCGTCTGCTAAATGACTAACATGTAAGTCTCTCTGGATAAGAGCGTCTGCTAAATGACTAACATGTAAGTCTCTCTGGATAAGAGTGTCAGCTAAATGACTAACATGTAAGAATGTAGATGTAGTCAGATACAGTGGTCACACTATCTCCCTGCTGACAAGTGTCACCAGACTCAGCTGCTCAGGGGTCTCTGACCGTCATATGAGATAGAGGGGCGGGAGAGGGAGGCGGACGGGGGGATGAGGAGAGGGGTGGAAGAGGGAGGAGGACGGGGGGATGAGGAGAGGGTTGGAAGAGGGAGGCGGACGGGGGGATGAGGAGAGGGGTGGAAGAGGGAGGCGTACGGGGGGATGAGGAGAGGGGTGGAAGAGGGTGGCAGAAGGGGGAGAGGGGCGTAAGAGGGGGGAGGATGGGGGAGAGGGACGTAAGACGTGGTGGATGGGGAAGAGGAGCATAAGAGGGGGGGCGGATGGAGGAATGGGGTGTGGGAGGTGACAACAGGGCCCTGCTGAGAGTGACGAGCACTCCCCCCCTTCGCATTACAGATTTCAGCACCCGCTCATTCCCCCATCTCTAACCCCGCGACCCACCCCCTCCTCCCCCTGTGCACTCTCACGCCCTCCCCTTGCTGGGCCCAGGAAGGGAGGGTACTAGGCTCTGGGTACAAGCCTAAAGTGAGGCGCTACATAACTCTGACATGTTTCCTTAGATTAGATTTGTATTGTCAGATATGTTTGACGGGGACAGACACGGGGCATTTACACGTCTATATATAGCCGTCGTTAAATGCGCCAAAGGCTTCACATACACGCAGTTTGTTTCACCCTGTTTTACCATGCGGCTCAGTTGGCAGAGCATGGCGCTTGCAATGCCAGGGTTGTGGGTTCGCTTCCCACGGGGGACCAGTACAGGAAAAAAAGAATGAAAATGTCTGCACTCACTGGATCAGAGTGTCTGCTAAAAGACTAAAAGTTTTGAAGTACCTACAGCAGCACCTGAAAAGTGTGAAAATGTACACCTAGCATATTGGTACGTAGCCTGACCCTATTTAACATTGAAGGCGTCCCCGTGGGGAGCTGATGTGGGGGACTCAGCAGTAGCCGGTCTCCTTGGGTAGTGTTCTTGGCCATTAATAACCTCACTTTGCACCTCTGATGAAAGCGCGGGATAGGGTTACGCTGCCTGGAAGACTGCCATGCTTCCTCGAGGAGGGAAGCTTGTTAATTAGCTGTTGGTTAATTGTGGCCCTTTATAAATATACTGCAGTACACTCTTATACCCTCCATGGCCACATGCTGCCAGCCAGCTACCCAGCTACCCAGACACCCAGCCAGCCAGCTACCCAGACACCCAGCCAGCCAGCCAGCCAGCTACCCAGACACCCAGCCAGTCAGCCAGCCAGCTACCCAGACACCCAGCCAGCCAGCCAGCTACCCAGACACCCAGCCAGTCAGCCAGCCAGCTACCCAGACACCCAGCCAGTCAGCTACCCAGACACCCAGCCAGCCAGCCAGCCAGCTACCCAGACACCCAGCCAGTCAGCCAGCCAGCTACCCAGACACCCAGCCAGTCAGCCAGCCAGCTACCCAGACACCCAGCCAGTCAGCCAGCCAGCTACCCAGACACCCAGCCAGTCAGCTACCCAGACACCCAGCCAGCCAGCCAGCCAGCTACCCAGACACCCAGCCAGTCAGCCAGCCAGCTACCCAGACACCCAGCCAGTCAGCCAGCCAGCTACCCAGCTACCCAGACACCCAGCTACCCAGCCAGCCAGCTACCCAGCCAGTCAGCTACCTAGCCACCTAGCTACACAGACACCCAGCCAGCCAACCAGCTACCCAGACACCCAGGCATTCAGCTAGCCAGCTACCCAGACACCCAGCCAGTGAGCCAGCCAGCTACCCAGACACCCAGCCAGTCAGCCAGCCAGCTACCCAGACACCCAGCCAGCCAGCCAGCCAGCTACCCAGACATCCAGACAGTCAGCCAGCCAGCTACCCAGACACCCAGCCAGTCAGCCAGCCAGCTACCCAGACACCCAGCCAGTCAGCCAGCCAGCTACCCAGACACCCAGACAGTCAGCCAGCCAGCTACCCAGCTACCCAGACACCCAGCTACCCAGACATCCAGACAGTCAGCCAGCCAGCTACCCAGACACCCAGCCAGTCAGCCAGCCAGCTACCCAGACACCCAGCCAGCCAGCCAGCTACCCAGACACCCAGCCAGTCAGCCAGCCAGCTACCCAGACACCCAGCCAGTCAGCCAGCCAGCTTCCCAGACACCCAGCCAGTCAGCCAGCCAGCTACCCAGACACCCAGCTACCCAGCCAGCCAGCTACCCAGCCAGTCAGCTACCCAGCCACCTAGCTACCCAGACACCCAGCCAGCCAGCTACCCAGACACCCAGCCAGTGAGCCAGCCAGCTACCCAGACACCCAGCCAGTCAGCCAGCCAGCTACCCAGACACCCAGCCAGTCAGCCAGCCAGCTACCCAGACACCCAGCTACCCAGCCAGCCAGCTACCCAGCCAGTCAGCTACCCAGCCACCTAGCTACCCAGACACCCAGCCAGCCAGCTACCCAGACACCCAGCCAGTCAGCCAGCCAGCTACCCAGACACCCAGCCAGTTAGCCAGCCAGCTACCCAGACACCCAGCCAGCCAGCCAGCTACCCAGACACCCAGCCAGTCAGCCAGCCAGCTACCCAGACACCCAGCCAGTCAGCTACCCAGACACCCAGCCAGTCAGCCAGCCAGCTATTCAGACACCCAGCCAGTCAGCCAGCCAGCTACCCAGCCAGTCAGCTACCCAGCCACCCAGCTACCCAGCTACCCAGCCACCCAGCTAGCCAGCCATGATCTTACTTCCCAGAAATCTGCTTGTGTCAGTCAAGAGCGAAAAGCAGCTTTTCACACTCACGCACACACCCACACATGCACACACTGGGGGTCATGTTCGGCTGGAGTGTGAAAATAAGATCCCTGCTTCAATAAATGCCTCTTAACAGCAGAGCAGTTAGTGGCTTCCCAGCTATGCCTGGCGTCCCCTGAATAAACCGCCTCATTAGTGACTGGGGACCTAATATCTGCTGCCCAGTTTAACACTGTTTAGATTTACACTTACTGGTCTGTCGCCCTGCCAAATCAGAGACCCGGGTCACTTCTCGGGCCCTTTTTATTTGCTGTTCATGTGGTATTTAACAAGTAATAACCTGTCCGCAGCGGCCCCAGCTATTTCGAGTAGCCTGGGGCGGTGTCGGAGCAGAGTGGAATAAAGGTCGGTAGCAGTGTGAGGAGTGAGCTGAGTGCAGGGCAGGCAGGCTGGAACCCTAGCCCCCGTCCGTCTCTGAAAGTGTTGCTCAGCGTAATGAAGATCTCAGGTCACTCTGGTGTCACTCCAGACACCGGGCAAGGCCCAATGAGGCATGTTCAGAGGCTCCTGGACCTCTGTCTCTCTCTGTCTCTCTCTCTGTCTAACTCTCTGTGTCTCTCTCTCTCTGTCTGTGTCTCTGTCTCTCTCTCCCTCTCTCTCTCTTTCTCTGTCTCTCTGTGTCTCTGTCTCTCTATTTCTATCGGTCTCTCTGTCTCTCTCTGTCTCTCTCTGTCTCTCTCTCTGTCTCTCTGTCTCTCTCTCTCTCTGTCTCTCTGTCTCTCTCTCTCTCTCTCTCTCTCTCTCTCTCTCTCTCAGACGCTCAAGGAAACTCTTTGGCCACTGTCTCTTTGTAGTTCCTCTCTGGTGTAAGATACTGTTGATACCTACCTTCTTTCCAGGACAGATCGGTGATGACTGTGTCACTTTGAGCACTTTAAGTTCAGATAGTGTGACCATCGGTGTGGAGAGGTGCATGCCTAGCTTTAGATGGGATGGAGGTGCATGCCTAGCTTTAGATGGGATGGAGGTGCATGCCTAGCTTTAGATGGGATGGAGGTGCATGCCTAGCTTTAGATGGGATGGAGGTGCATGCCTAGCTTTAAATGGGATGGAGGTGCATGCCTAGCTTTAGATGGGATGGAGGTGCATGCCTAGCTTTAGATGGGATGGAGGTGCATGCCTAGCTTTAGATGGGATGGAGGTGCATGCCTAGCTTTAGATGGGATGGAGGTGCATGCCTAGCTTTAGATGGGATGGAGGTGCATGCCTAGCTTAAGATGGGATGGAGGTGCATGCCTAGCTTTAGATGGGAAGGTGGTGCATGCCTAGCTTTAGATGGGATGGAGGTGCATGCCTAGCTTTAGATGGGATGGAGGTGCATGCCTAGCTTTAGATGGGATGGAGGTGCATGCCTAGCTTTAGATGGGATGGAGGTGCATGCCTAGCTTTAGATGGGATGGAGGTGCATGCCTAGCTTTAGATGGGAAGGTGGTGCATGCCTAGCTTTAGATGGGATGGAGGTGCATGCCTAGCTTTAGATGGGATGGAGGTGCATGCCTAGCTTGAGATGGGATGGAGGTGCATGCCTAGCTTTAGATGGGATGGAGGTGCATGCCTAGCTTTAGATGGGATGGAGGTGCATGCCTAGCTTTAGATGGGATGGAGGTGCATGCCTAGCTTTAGATGGGATGGAGGTGCATGCCTAGCTTTAGATGGGATGGAGGTGCATGCCTAGCTTTAGATGGGATGGAGGTGCATGCCTAGCTTTAGATGGGATGGAGGTGCATGCCTAGCTTAAGATGGGATGGAGGTGCATGCCTAGCTTTAGATGGGATGGAGGTGCATGCCTAGCTTTAGATGGGATGGAGGTGCATGCCTAGCTTTAGATGGGATGGAATTGGAACTTGAGACTTGAGGTCAAGTTGAACTTTTGCATTAATCTCATATTTGACATCTAGGCAGGATTTCGTTGGAACTTGACTTATGTGAACAATTCCATTTCAGTATACAGACCAACTCATTTTATTGCACATAATGTTATGACCCCTTGTGTACATAAACCTGAACAGTTCGGATGTAAAGGGGAGCATTTCACATTTTATTACAGATTTGCCTGATGCAACAATTTTCCTACAAATCATGAACAGATTATGATTCTGTATGCCAACTAATGAAACATTTAACTATATGAACTACACAAAGTGTATAGATAAGCAAAAACATTCTATGGATCTACATAAAACATGCAGGCAAACCGAGACATATGGCCTTGGAAAGATGCTAGAAGGTCCCTTCCATAAGCCTTTATCTCCAAGGAGGAACCCTGAAATGAGCAGAGACACGATGCATCAGCCAGGTGGCTCTTTGGAAGATAGTGCCAAGAGATGAAACAATCTCAGTGTCAGCATTTTAATTTGATCTGCCGTTTGCACATATGTCTTTAAAGTCTATGGGGAGCGTGAAGGATTGATGCAGTTGGCCAACAGTCTCCAACAGTCTTCGCCAGACTCCAGAAGTGCAGGTTAGCGCTGCAGGCTAATCTGTAGCCAGTCTGGGCCCCTGAATGCCCAAGCTGGGTGGATGGCAGGGCGAATGATCTCCTCCTCTGATCCACAGCCCTCTGGATGCCCAGAATGTGCCAACTATTCTGCTCCTTTGTTGTGGGTGCCAGTGGCCTCCAGAAGGGAATGGGAGGAGCAAATAGACACAAACACAGGGGAAGGAGAGAGGGGAGGAGAGGAGAGGGAGGAGAGAGAGGGAAGAGAGAGAGGAGAGGTAGGAGAGGGAAGAGAGAGAGGAGAGGTAGGAGAAGGAAGAGAGAGAGGTGAGGGAGGAGAGGAGAGGGAGGAGAGGGAAGAGAGAGAGGAGAGAGAGGAGAGGGAAGAGAGGGAAGAGAGAGAGGAGAGGGAGGAGAGGAGAGGGAAGAGAGAGAGGAGAGGGAGGAGAGAGGAGAGGGAAGAGAGAGAGGAGAGGGAGGAGAGGAGGATAATAGAAGGGGCTACTCATTCCACTCATGGATAAACGGAAGGGGCAGCCATTCCGTCTTGGATCAGAGGGCCTTGGGCCACTTTTCAGTTAAACTGGAGTTCTTCGTCTTGATCTATAACAACCTATTGGGATTCACATCCAGGTGCTGCACATGACCTGAGGGTTATCACCGTGACCTGAGGGTTATCACCGTGACCTGAGGGTTATCACCGTGACCTGAGGGTTATCACCGTGACCTGGGGGTTATCACCGTGACCTGAGGGTTATCACTGTGACCTAAGGGTTATCACTGTGACCTGAGGGTTATCACCGTGACCTGGGGGTTATCACCGTGACCTGGGGGTTATCACCGTGACCTGGGGGTTATCACCGTGACCTGGGGGTTATCACCGTGACCTGAGGGTTATCACCGTGACCTGAGGGTTATCACCGTGTCCTGAGGGTTATCACCGTGACCTGAGGGTTATCACCGTGACCTGAGGGTTATCACCGTGACCTGAAGGTTATCACCGTGACCTGAGGGTTATCCCCGTGACCTGGGGGTCATCACCGTGACCCGGGGGTTATCACAGTGACCCGAGGGTTATCACCGTGACCCGAGGGTTATCATCGTGACCCGAGGGTTATCACGTGACCCGAGGGTTATCACTGTGACCTGAGGGTTATCACTGTGACCTCCGGGTTATCACCGTGACCTGGGGGTTATCAACGTGACCTGAGGGTTACCACCGTGACCCGAGGGTTATCACCGTGACATCCGGGTTATCACCGTGACCTGAGGGTTACCACCGTGACCTGAGGGTTATCACCGTGACCAGAGGGTTATCACCAAGACCTGAGGGTTATCACTGTGACCTGAGGGTTATCACTGTGACCTGAGGGTTACCACCGTGACCTGATGGTTATCACAATCTATGAATGGAATTATAAAAGTAGGTGGGTAAAACCATGTTTAAACATTCTCTTTATACATGTTCTTTATACATGCTCTTTATACCTGTTCTTTATACATGCTCTTTATATATGCTCTTTATACATGCTCTTTATACATGCTCTTTATATATGCTCTTTATACATGCTCTTTATACATACTCTTTATACATGCTCTTTATATATGCTCTTTATATATGCTCTTTATACATGCTCTTTATATGTTTATACCTGCTCTTTATACATTCTCTTTATACATGCTCTTTATACATGCTCTTTATATGTTTATACATGCTCTTTATATGTTTATACATGCTCTTTATATGTTTATACATGCTCTTTATACATTCTCTTTATACATGCTCTTTATACATGCTCTTTATATGTTTATACATGCTCTTTATATGTTTATACATGCTCTTTATATGTTTATACATACTCTTTATACATACTCTTTATACATGCTCTTTATACATGCTATTTATATGTTTATACATGCTCTTTATATGTTTATACATGCTCTTTATACATGTTCTTTATACATGCTCCTTATACCTGCTCTTTATACATGCTATTTATATGTTTATACATGCTCTTTATAGGTTTATACATGCTCTTTATACATGCTCCTTATAGGTTTATACATACTCTTTATACATGCTCCTTATAGGTTTATACATACTCTTTATACATGCTCCTTATAGGTTTATACATACTCTTTATACATGCTCTTTATACATGCTCCTTATAGGTTTATACATACTCTTTATACATGCTCTTTATAGGTTTATACATACTCTTTATACATGCTCCTTATAGGTTTATACATACTCTTTATACATGCTCCTTATAGGTTTATACATACTCTTTATACATGCTCCTTATAGGTTTATACATACTCTTTATACCTGCTATTTATAGGTTTATACATACTCTTTATACATGCTCTTTATAGGTTTATACATACTCTTTATACCTGCTATTTATACATGCTCTTTATAGGTTTATACATACTCTTTATACCTGCTATTTATACATGCTGTCACGATCGTTACAATGAGTGGACCAAGATGCAGCGAGGTATGGTTCCATCCCCTTTATACACCATTCTGGTGTGTGTTCAATAAAAAATATTTGAACAAGGAAGTGAAACTCAAAGAAAACAATAAATTGCAAAACGAAACGTGAAGCTAGTATAGTGCTCACAGGCAACTATACATAGTCAAGATCCCACAAAGCACAAAGGGGAAATGGTTGCCTAAATATGATCCCCAATCAGAGACAATGATAAACAGCTGCCTCTGATTGGGAACCATACCAGGCCTACATAGAAATATAATCACCTAGATGACCCATCCTAGTCACACCCCGACCTAACCAACATAGAGAATAAAAAGCTCTCTATGGTCAGGGCGTGACACATGCTCTTTATACATGCTCTTTATACATGCTCTTTATACATGCTCTTTATAGGTTTATACATGCTCTTTATACATGCTCTTTATAGGTTTATACCTGCTATTTATACATGCTATTTATACATAATCTTTATACATGCTCTTTATAGGTTTATACCTGCTATTTATACATACTCTTTGTAGGTTTATACATACTCTTTATACATGCTATTTATACATGCTATTTATACAAACTCTATACGTTTATACATGCTATTAATACAAACTCTTTATACATGCTCTTTATACATGCTATTTATACATGCTCTTTATACATGCTATTTATACATGCTATTTATACATACTCTTTGTAGGTTTATACATACTCTTTATACATGCTATTTATACATGCTCTTTATAGGTTTATACATACTCTTTATACATGCTATTTATACATGCTATTAATACATACTCTATACGTTTATACATGCTATTAATACAAACTCTTTATACATGCTCTTTATACATGCTATTTATACATGCTATTTATGCATGCTATTAATACATACTCTTTATACATGCTATTTATGCATGCTATTAATACATACTCTTTATACATACTCTTTATACATGCTCTTTGTACATGCTATTTATATATGCTATTAATACATACTCTTTATACGTTTATACATGCTATTAATACAAACTCTTTATACATGCTCTTTATACATGCTATTTATGCATGCTATTAATACATACTCTTTATACATGCTCTTTATACATGCTCTTTATACATGCTATTTATACATGCTCTTTATACATGCTATTTATACATGCTATTTATACATACTCTTTGTAGGTTTATACATACTCTTTATACATGCTCTTTGTACATGCTATTTATATATGCTATTAATACATACTCTTTATACGTTTATACATGCTATTAATACAAACTCTTTATACATGCTCTTTATACATGCTATTTATGCATGCTATTAATACATACTCTTTATACATGCTCTTTATACATGCTCTTTATACATGCTATTTATACATGCTATTAATACATACTCTTTATACATGCTCTTTATACATGCTCTTTATACATGCTATTTATGCATGCTATTAATACATACTCTTTATACATGCTCTTTATACATGCTCTTTATACATGCTATTTATACATGCTCTTTATACATGCTATTTATACATGCTCTTTATACATGCTATTTATACATGCTCTTTATACATGCTATTTATACATGCTCTTTATACATGCTATTTATACATGCTCTTTATACATGCTATTTATACATGCTCTTTATACATGCTCTTTATACATGCTATTTATATATGCTATTAATACATACTCTTTATACGTTTATACATGCTATTAATACATACTCTTTATACATGCTATTTATACATACTGTTTGTAGGTTTGTACATGCTCTTTCTACATGCTATTTATACATGCTATTTATACATGGTCTTTATATGTTTATACATAATCTTTATGAACTAATTTACACTCTGAAAGACTGTGTCACGCCCTGGCCTTAGTATTATTTGTTTCTTTATTATTTTAGTTAGGTCAGGGTGTGACATGGGGTATGTGTGTGTTTGGGGTATTATATGGTAGAGGGGGTGTTGGTGGTAGTGTATAGGTTTGTGTTGAGTGTATGTATCTAGCTGTGTCTATGGTTGTGTGGAGTTTTCTAGGAAAGTCTATGGTTGCCTGAATGGGTTCTCAATTAGAGACAGCTGGTTTCTGTTGTCTCTAATTGGGAACCATATTTAAGGCGATCATAGGCTTTAGCTGTTTGTGGGTCATTGTATATGTCGAACGTAAGTAGTTTGTGTGTGCACTTGCGGTTTAAGTTTCACGATCGTTTGTTGTTTTTGTTAGTTTGTATAAGTGTTACGTGTTCATCTTCGTCATTGTAAATAAAAGAAGATGTATTCAAGTCATGTTGCGCCTTGGTCCTCTCATTCACGTCAAGACGATCGTGACAGACTGACAATGAGTGTCCTTGACTTGATGTAGGCCTGCTTATAACAGATAGGATGTTTCTCAAGCGCCGCTTAAAGTTGTTGCACCTGTTAAGGCTACCTTATCATCCAAATCTCATTTAAAAAGGCCTTTCTCACAGGTAGTTTTTATGCATTTCACCCTCCCATTTTGTTTTGCCTGAATAGCAGTAGCTACTAGCTGCAGTAGGCCTACATCTTTGGTTTATTATGAGTGAGCCTGCCTGTATGCCGAGACTGGTAATGTCAGTGTATCTATTCAGTGTGAGAAAAGTCCCCCATTAGAAGCACATTTGAAGAGCCCTAGAGAACGCTACATTGGCGGCAGCTCTACTCTCCTCCACTCATACCCTGCCCGTGTTAACACTCTAACCATTCATCTGTGATTAGAAAACCCCTTGGCTGCCAGAGTTTGCAATCATTTGACTGTAATGAATTCCAATCACTCCCTCCTCCTACCTCTGCCCCCACTTGGGCTGGAGAAGACATAAGGAGAGAGAGGGGGGTGGGGGGTGGAGAAGACATAAGGAGAGAGAGAGAGGGAGAGAGAGAGACAGAGAAAGAGAGAGGGGTTGGAGAAGACATAAGGAGAGAGAGAGAGGGGGGGGATGGTGAGGCAAAAGGAGAAAGAGAGAAAGGGGGGGAGACATGGACAGAGAAAGAGAGAGAGGGGGGAGAAGACATAAGGAGAGAGAGAGAGAGGGGGGGTGGAGAAAACATAAGGAAAGAGAGACAGAAAGAGAGGGGGGATGGAGAGACAAAAGGAGAGAGAAAGAGAGAGAGAGAGGGCAGGGGGTGGAGAGACAAAAGGAGGGAGAGAGAGAGAGGGGGGGTGGAGAGACAAAGAAGAGCGGGATAGACAATGGGCTGGAGCGACTGAGACGACTTGGCCATGGAGGTAAACAATAGATAGAAATGTTGAAATAGAGAGAGTGCATTGGAGAAAGAGAATGGAATGAAGAGATGGAAAATGGTAGCTGTGGACAGAGGAACGAAAGAAAATAGAATAGACAGAACAATTTAATTAAAGAGACGAGAATGAAGACCGACAGGTAGACAAAGGGAGTTAAATATGGTGAAACAGAGAGACACACAGCCTTGAGGAGAGAGAGAATGGAAAGAACAGGTAGACAAAGAGAGTTAAATATGGTGAAACAGAGAGACACACAGCCTTGAGGAGAGAGAGAATGGAAAGAACAGGTAG
The DNA here is from genome assembly GCF_029448725.1 of Salvelinus fontinalis. Classification (NCBI taxonomy): domain Eukaryota; kingdom Metazoa; phylum Chordata; class Actinopteri; order Salmoniformes; family Salmonidae; genus Salvelinus; species Salvelinus fontinalis. The sequence continues at coordinate 14,847 of NW_026601351.1, forward strand.
ACAAAGAGAGTTAAATATGGTGAAACAGAGAGACACACAGCCTTGAGGAGAGAGAGAATGGAAAGAACAGGTAGACAAAGAGAGTTAAATATGGTGAAACAGAGAGACACACAGCCTTGAGGAGAGAGAGAATGGAAAGAACAGGTAGACAAAGAGAGTTAAATATGGTGAAACAGAGAGACACACAGCCTTGAGGAGAGAGAGAATGGAAAGAACAGGTAGACAAAGAGAGTTAAATATGGTGAAACAGAGAGACACACAGCCTTGAGGAGAGAGAGAATGGAAAGAACAGGTAGACAAAGAGAGTTAAATATGGTGAAACAGAGAGACAAAGAAACAACCTGACAACCTGTAGTCCTTAGCCAAGAATGAGAGAACTACGAATCCAACAATTCTTTGCATTGATATGTTGGCAGTTGTTAGCTTATAGCTTATATCTCACTCATAGCGTTCAATGTTGAATAACAGTCATCTTTAGGAGAGATCCCCATGCACCAACATAGTCTCCTAGAATATGGCTCATATAACTCATTGATTAAGCAGTCATTCAACAATAAATGTAGTCAGTATTTTACTTTGAAGGATTAATGATAAGGTCACCCTACGATAAACACTCTTGTTAATTAGACTAATTAGTGTTGAGCAGAAAATAAACCACCTTTGTTGTTGTTGTTGTTGTATTGTGAATAATTTGATCATGTTCATGCCTCATTAACTCTCTGGGGGATTGGTCCAATAACCAAATAATACCTCATTAACTCTCTGGGGGATTGGTCCAATAACCAAATAATACCTCATTAACTCTCTGGGGGATTGGTCCAATAACCAAATAATACCTCATTAACTCTCTGGGGGATTGGTCCAATAACCAAATAATGCCTCATTACCTCTGTGGGGGATTGGTCCAATAACCAAATAATGCCTCATTACCTCTGTGGGGGATTGGTCCAATAACCAAATAATGCCTCATTACCTCTGTGGGGGATTGGTCCAATAACCAAATAATGCCTCATTACCTCTGTGGGGGATTGGCCCAATAACCAAATAATGCCTCATTACCTCTCTGGGGGATTGGTCCAATAACCAAATAATGCCTCATTACCTCTGTGGGGGATTGGTCCAATAACCAAATAATGCCTCATTACCTCTGTGGGGGATTGGTCCAATAACCAAATAATGCCTCATTACCTCTGTGGGGGATTGGCCCAATAACCAAATAGCCTGTTTATTAACACTGATAGCAATATGACATTTGGTAGATTGATCATATTAACCATTTTGTGAAATGAAAGCACTGGTAGATACTCTCTTCTTATTGGTCAAATGAAAGCACTAGTAGATACTCTCTTCTTATTGGTCAAATGAAAGCACTGGTAGATACTCTCTTCTTATTGGTCAAATGAAAGCACTGGTAGATACTCTTTTCTTATTGGTCAAATTAAAGCACTATTAGATACTCTCTTCTTATTGGTCAAATGAAAGCACTAGTAGATACTCTCTTCTTATTGGTCAAATGAAAGCACTAGTAGATACTCTCTTCTTATGGGTCAAATGAAAGCACTAGTAGACACTCTCTTCTTATTGGTCAAATGAAAGCACTAGTAGATACTCTCTTCTTATCGGTCAAATGAAAGCACTAGTAGATACTCTCTTCTTATTGGTCAAATGAAAGCACTAGTAGATACTCTCTTCTTAGTGGTCAAATGAAAGCACTGGTAGATGCTCTCTTCTTATTGGTCAAATGAAAGCACTGGTAGATACTCTCTTCTTATTGGTCAAATGAAAGCACTGGTAGATCTTCCTATTGGTCATATGGGTTATCTATATTACAACACAGATATATGAACGAATGCCTCACGTCATTCAGATGATTCTTTTAATGATTTGCTTGTTTGTTGAGTTGTTTAATTTACGCTATGTAGTAACTCAGTCTATTTGTTTGTTTATTGATGAATTGCTCATATTATTTATTACTCTGTCGATGTTATGATTCATTGAATATCGACCGTTTTGTTTTCTTGAATGACGGCCCGCTCTGACAAATACCATTTAGCCATATAACCAGCACAATCTCACCTTGCTATATGCTAGCATTAGCCAAATCTCATTGCTATAATGCTAACGCTGGCTTTGAAGGGACTGCAGCGCGGTCGCTCAGTAGCTCTATTAGCAACCAGCTATCACTCTCACCCCCAAATGTTCCCTATTTCCCATTGCCCTTGATAAATGGTGTGGCCTCCCCTGTGTGATGGATGGACAGGCCTTAAATAACACACACCAGGTATACTGGATAATCTAAAGGTGAAGTCTCCATTTGTTATCCCACACACACACGCACGCACGTACACAAAATCAGACACACATGAACACAGGCACACACACACACACACACACACACACACACACACACACACACACACACACACACACACACACACACACACACACACACACACACACACACACACACACACACACACACACACACAGCTCTTCCACACAGTCTCTGAGTGATGATGCGGCAGACAGCTGCTCCATGGCGATGACCTTTCCCCAGCACCATCCTGACCTACTCTGTCCCCCCAGATTGACCCCCCCCCCCCCCTGGTCAGCAGTGTCTCTGTCACATTGTGTCATCTGCACAGTCACACCATGTATAGTCAGTAGATAAGGACCAGTCACACCATGTATAGTCAGTAGATAAGGACCAGTCACACCATGTATAGTCAGTAGAGAAGGACCATTCACACCATGTATAGTCAGTAGAGAAGGACCAGTCACACCATGTATAGTCAGTAGATAAGGACCAGTCACACCATGTATAGTCAGTAGATAAGGACCAGTCACACCATGTATAGTCAGTAGAGAAGGACCAGTCACACCATGTATAGTCAGTAGATAAGGACCAGTCACACCATGTATAGTCAGTAGATAAGGACCAGTCACACCATGTATAGTCAGTAGATAAGGACCAGTCAGTAGATAAGGACCAGTCACACCACGTATAGTCAGTAGATAAGGACCATTCAAACCATGTATAGTCAGTAGAGAAGGACCAGTCACACCATGTATAGTCAGTAGATAAGGACCAGTCAGTAGAGAAGGACCAGTCACACCACGTATAGTCAGTAGAGAAGGACCAGTCACACCATGTATAGTCAGTAGATAAGGACCAGTCAGTAGATAAGGACCAGTCACACCATGTATAGTCAGTAGATAAGGACCAGTCACACCATGTATAGTCAGTAGATAAGGACCAGTCACACCATGTATAGTCAGTAGATAAGGACCAGTAACACCATGTATAGTCAGTAGATAAGGACCAGTCACACCATGTATAGTTAGTAGATAAGGACCAGTCAGTAGATAAGGACCAGTCACACCATGTATAGTCAGTGATAAGGACCAGTCACACCATGTATAGTCAGTAGATAAGGACCAGTCACACCATGTATAGTCAGTAGATAAGGACCAGTAACACCATGTATAGTCAGTAGATAAGGACCAGTCACACCATGTATAGTCAGTAGATAAGGACCTGTCACACCATGTATAATCAGTAGATAAGGACCAGTAACACCATGTATAGTCAGTAGATAAGGACCAGTCACACCATGTATAGTCAGTAGATAAGGACCAGTAACACCATGTATAGTCAGTAGATAAGGACCAGTCACACCATGTATAGTCAGTAGATAAGGACCAGTCACACCATGTATAGTCAGTAGATAAGGACCAGTCACAGGACCAGTCACACCATGTATAGTCAGTAGATAAGGACCAGTCACACCACGTATAGTCAGTAGATAAGGACCAGTCACACCATGTATAGTCAGTAGATAAGGACCAGTCACACCACGTATAGTCAGTAGATAAGGACCAGTCACACCATGTATAGTCAGTAGATAAGGACCAGTCAGTAGAGAAGGACCAGTCACACCATGTATAGTCAGTAGATAAGGACCAGTCAGTAGATAAGGACCAGTCACACCACGTATAGTTAGTAGATAAGGACCAGTCAGTAGATAAGGACCAGTCACACCATGTATAGTCAGTAGATAAGGACCAGTCACACCATGTATAGTCAGTAGATAAGGACCAGTCACACCATGTATAGTCAGTAGATAAGGACCAGTCAGTAGATAAGGACCAGTCACACCATGTATAGTCAGTAGATAAGGACCAGTCACACCACGAATAGTCAGTAGATAAGGACCAGTCACACCATGTATAAACAGTAGATAAGGACCAGTCACACCATGTAAAAACAGTAGATAAGGACCAGTCAGTAGATAAGGACCAGTCACACCATGTATAGTCAGTAGATAAGGACCAGTCAGTAGAGAAGGACCAGTCACACCACGTATAGTCAGTAGAGAAGGACCAGTCAGTAGATAAGGACCAGTCACACCATGTATAGTCAGTAGATAAGGACCAGACACACCATGTATAGTCAGTAGATAAGGACCAGACACACCATGTATAGTTAGTAGATAAGGACCAGTCACACCATGTATAGTCAGTAGAGAAGGACCAGTCACACCATGTATAGTCAGTAGATAAGGACCAGTCACACCATGTATAGTCAGTAGAGAAGGACCAGTCACACCATGTATAGTCAGTAGATAAGGACCAGTCACACCATGTATAGTCAGTAGATAAGGACCAGTCACACCATGTATAGTCAGTAGATAAGGACCAGTAACACCATGTATAGTCAGTAGATAAGGACCAGTCACACCATGTATAGTTAGGAGATAAGGACCAGTCAGTAGATAAGGACCAGTCACACCATGTATAGTCAGTGATAAGGACCAGTCACACCATGTATAGTCAGTAGATAAGGACCAGTCACACCATGTATAGTCAGTAGATAAGGACCAGTAACACCATGTATAGTCAGTAGATAAGGACCAGTAACACCATGTATAGTCAGTAGATAAGGACCAGTCACACCATGTATAGTCAGTAGATAAGGACCAGTCACACCATGTATAGTCAGTAGATAAGGACCAGTAACACCATGTATAGTCAGTAGATAAGGACCAGTCACACCATGTATAGTCAGTAGATAAGGACCAGTAACACCATGTATAGTCAGTAGATAAGGACCAGTCACACCATGTATAGTCAGTAGATAAGGACCAGTCACACCATGTATAGTCAGTAGATAAGGACCAGTCACACCATGTATAGTCAGTAGATAAGGACCAGTCACACCATGTATAGTCAGTAGATAAGGACCAGTCACACCACGTATAGTCAGTAGATAAGGACCAGTCACACCATGTATAGTCAGTAGATAAGGACCAGTCAGTAGAGAAGGACCAGTCACACCATGTATAGTCAGTAGATAAGGACCAGTCAGTAGATAAGGACCAGTCACACCACGTATAGTTAGTAGATAAGGACCAGTCAGTAGATAAGGACCAGTCACACCATGTATAGTCAGTAGATAAGGACCAGTAACACCATGTATAGTCAGTAGATAAGGACCAGTCACACCATGTATAGTCAGTAGATAAGGACCAGTCACACCATGTATAGTCAGTAGATAAGGACCAGTCACACCATGTGTAGTCAGTAGATAAGGACCAGTCACACCATGTATAGTCAGTAGATAAGGACCAGTCACACCACGTAGAGTCAGTAGATAAGGACCAGACACACCATGTATAGTCAGTAGATAAGGACCAGTCACACCATGTATAGTCAGTAGATAAGGACCAGTCACACCATGTATAGTCAGTAGATAAGGACCAGTCACACCATGTATAGTCAGTAGATAAGGACCAGTCAGTAGATAAGGACCAGTCACACCATGTATAGTCAGTAGATAAGGACCAGTCACACCACGTATAGTCAGTAGATAAGGACCAGTCACACCATGTATAAACAGTAGATAAGGACCAGTCACACCATGTAAAAACAGTAGATAAGGACCAGTCAGTAGATAAGGACCAGTCACACCATGTATAGTCAGTAGATAAGGACCAGTCAGTAGAGAAGGACCAGTCACACCACGTATAGTCAGTAGAGAAGGACCAGTCAGTAGATAAGGACCAGTCACACCATGTATAGTCAGTAGATAAGGACCAGTAACACCATGTATAGTCAGTAGATAAGGACCAGACACACCATGTATAGTCAGTAGATAAGGACCAGACACACCATGTATAGTTAGTAGATAAGGACCAGTCACACCATGTATAGTCAGTAGAGAAGGACCAGTCACACCATGTATAGTCAGTAGATAAGGACCAGTCACACCATGTATAGTCAGTAGAGAAGGACCAGTCACACCATGTATAGTCAGTAGATAAGGACCAGTCACACCATGTATAGTCAGTAGATAAGGACCAGTCACACCATGTATAGTCAGTAGATAAGGACCAGTCAGTAGATAAGGACCAGTCACACCACGTATAGTCAGTAGATAAGGACCATTCAAACCATGTATAGTCAGTAGAGAAGGACCAGTCACACCATGTATAGTCAGTAGATAAGGACCAGTCAGTAGAGAAGGACCAGTCACACCACGTATAGTCAGTAGAGAAGGACCAGTCACACCATGTATAGTCAGTAGATAAGGACCAGTCAGTAGATAAGGACCAGTCACACCATGTATAGTCAGTAGATAAGGACCAGTCACACCATGTATAGTCAGTAGATAAGGACCAGTCACACCATGTATAGTCAGTAGATAAGGACCAGTAACACCATGTATAGTCAGTAGATAAGGACCAGTCACACCATGTTTAGTTAGTAGATAAGGACCAGTCAGTAGATAAGGACCAGTCACACCATGTATAGTCAGTGATAAGGACCAGTCACACCATGTATAGTCAGTAGATAAGGACCAGTCACACCATGTATAGTCAGTAGATAAGGACCAGTAACACCATGTATAGTCAGTAGATAAGGACCAGTCACACCATGTATAGTCAGTAGATAAGGACCAGTCACACCATGTATAGTCAGTAGATAAGGACCAGTAACACCATGTATAGTCAGTAGATAAGGACCAGTCACACCATGTATAGTCAGTAGATAAGGACCAGTAACACCATGTATAGTCAGTAGATAAGGACCAGTCACACCATGTATAGTCAGTAGATAAGGACCAGTCACACCATGTATAGTCAGTAGATAAGGACCAGTCACACCATGTATAGTCAGTAGATAAGGACCAGTCACACCATGTATAGTCAGTAGATAAGGACCAGTCACACCACGTATAGTCAGTAGATAAGGACCAGTCACACCATGTATAGTCAGTAGATAAGGACCAGTCAGTAGAGAAGGACCAGTCACACCATGTATAGTCAGTAGATAAGGACCAGTCAGTAGATAAGGACCAGTCACACCACGTATAGTTAGTAGATAAGGACCAGTCAGTAGATAAGGACCAGTCACACCATGTATAGTCAGTAGATAAGGACCAGTCACACCATGTATAGTCAGTAGATAAGGACCAGTCACACCATGTATAGTCAGTAGATAAGGACCAGTCAGTAGATAAGGACCAGTCACACCATGTATAGTCAGTAGATAAGGACCAGTCACACCACGTATAGTCAGTAGATAAGGACCAGTCACACCATGTATAAACAGTAGATAAGGACCAGTCACACCATGTAAAAACAGTAGATAAGGACCAGTCAGTAGATAAGGACCAGTCACACCATGTATAGTCAGTAGATAAGGACCAGTCAGTAGAGAAGGACCAGTCACACCACGTATAGTCAGTAGAGAAGGACCAGTCAGTAGATAAGGACCAGTCACACCATGTATAGTCAGTAGATAAGGACCAGACACACCATGTATAGTCAGTAGATAAGGACCAGACACACCATGTATAGTTAGTAGATAAGGACCAGTCACACCATGTATAGTCAGTAGAGAAGGACCAGTCACACCATGTATAGTCAGTAGATAAGGACCAGTCACACCATGTATAGTCAGTAGATAAGGACCAGTCAGTAGAGAAGGACCAGTCACACCATGTATAATCAGTAGATAAGGACCAGTCACACCATGTATAGTCAGTAGATAAGGACCAGTCACACCATGTATAGTCAGTAGATAAGGACCAGTCACACCATGTATAGTCAGTAGATAAGGACCAGTCAGTAGATAAGGACCAGTCAGTAGATAAGGACCAGTCACACCATGTATAGTCAGTAGATATGGACCAGTCACACCACGTATAGTCAGTAGATAAGGACCAGTCAGTAGATAAGGACCAGTCAGTAGATAAGGACCAGTCACACCATGTATAGTCAGTAAAGAAGGACCAGTCACACCATGTATAGTCAGTAGATAAGGACCAGTCACACCATGTATAGTCAGTAGATAAGGACCAGTCACACCATGTATAGTCAGTAGATAAGGACCAGTCACACCATGTATAGTCAGTAGATAAGGACCAGTCAGTAGATAAGGACCAGTCAGTAGATAAGGACCAGTCAGTAGATAAGGACCAGTCACACCACGCATAGTCAGTAGATAAGGACCAGTCAGACCATGTGTAGTCAGTAGATAAGGACCAGTCACACCATGTATAGTCAGTAGATAAGGACCAGTCACACCATGTATAGTCAGTAGATAAGGACCAGTCACACCATGTATAGTCAGTAGATAAGGACCAGTCACACCATGTATAGTCAGTAGATAAGGACCAGTCACACCGTGTATAGTCAGTAGATAAGGACCAGTCACACCATGTATAGTCAGTAGAGAAGGACCAGTCACACCATGTATAGTCAGTAGATAAGGACCAGTCTCACAATGTATAGTCAGTAGATAAGGACCAGTCACACCACGTATAGTCAGTAGAGAAGGACCAGTCACACCATGTATAGTCAGTAGAGAAGGACCAGTCAGTAGATAAGGACCAGTCAGTAGATAAGGACCAGTCAGTAGATAAGGACCAGTCACACCACGCATAGTCAGTAGATAAGGACCAGTCACACCATGTATAGTCAGTAGATAAGGACCAGTCACACCATGTATAGTCAGTAGATAAGGACCAGTCAGTAGAGAAGGACCAGTCACACCATGTATAGTCAGTAGATAAGGACCAGTCACACCATGTATAGTCAGTAGATAAGGACCAGTCACACCATGTATAGTCAGTAGATAAGGACCAGTCAGTAGATAAGGACCAGTCACACCATGTATAGTCAGTAGATAAGGACCAGTCACACCATGTATAGTCAGTAGATAAGGACCAGTCACACCATGTGTAGTCAGTAGATAAGGACCAGTCACACCATGTATAGTCAGTAGATAAGGACCAGTCACACCACGTAGAGTCAGTAGATAAGGACCAGACACACCATGTATAGTCAGTAGATAAGGACCAGTCACACCATGTATAGTCAGTAGATAAGGACCAGTCACACCATGTATAGTCAGTAGATAAGGACCAGTCAGTAGAGAAGGACCAGTCACACCATGTGTAGTCAGTAGATAAGGACCAGTCACACCATGTATAGTCAGTAGATAAGGACCAATCAGTAGATAAGGACCAGTCACGCCACGTATAGTCAGTAGATAAGGACCAGTCACACCATGTATAGTCAGTAGATAAGGACCAGTCACACCATGTATAGTCAGCAGATAAGGACCAGTCACACCACGCATAGTCAGTAGATAAGGACCAGTCAGTAGATAAGGACTAGTCACACCACGTATAGTCAGTAGATAAGGACCAGTCACACCATGTGTAGTCAGTAGATAAGGACCAGTAACACCATGTATAGTCAGTAGATAAGGACCAGTCAGTAGATAAGGACCAGTCACACCATGTATAGTTAGTAGATAAGGACCAGTCAGTAGATAAGGACCAGTCACACCATGTATAGTCAGTAGATAAGGACCAGTCACACCATGTATAGTCAGTAGATAAGGACCAGTCACACCATGTATAGTCAGTAGATAAGGACCAGTCAGTAGATAAGGACCAGTCACACCATGTATAGTCAGTAGATAAGGACCAGTCACACCACGTATAGTCAGTAGATAAGGACCAGTCACACCATGTATAAACAGTAGATAAGGACCAGTCACACCATGTATAGTCAGTAGATAAGGACCAGTCACACCATGTATAGTCAGTAGATAAGGACCAGTCACACCATGTATAGTCAGTAGATAAGGACCAGTCACACCATGTATAGTCAGTAGATAAGGACCAGTCAGTAGATAAGGACCAGTCAGTAGATAAGGACCAGTCACACCTTGTATAGTCAGTATAGAAGGACCAGTCACACTGTGTATAGTCAGTAGATAAGGACCAGTCAGTAGATAAGGACCAGTCACACCATGTATAGTCAGTAGATATGGACCAGTCACACCACGTATAGTCAGTAGATAAGGACCAGTCAGTAGATAAGGACCAGTCAGTAGATAAGGACCAGTCACACCATGTATAGTCAGTAAAGAAGGACCAGTCACACCATGTATAGTCAGTAGATAAGGACCAGTCAGTAGATAAGGACCAGTCACACCATGTATAGTCAGTAGATAAGGACCAGTCACACCATGTATAGTCAGTAGATAAGGACCAGTCACACCATGTATAGTCAGTAGATAAGGACCAGTCACACCATGTATAGTCAGTAGATAAGGACCAGTCAGTAGATAAGGACCAGTCAGTAGATAAGGACCAGTCAGTAGATAAGGACCAGTCACACCACGCATAGTCAGTAGATAAGGACCAGTCAGTAGATAAGGACTAGTCACACCACATATAGTCAGTAGATAAGGACCAGTCAGACCATGTGTAGTCAGTAGATAAGGACCAGTCACACCATGTATAGTCAGTAGATAAGGACCAGTCACACCATGTATAGTCAGTAGATAAGGACCAGTCACACCATGTATAGTCAGTAGATAAGGACCAGTCACACCATGTATAGTCAGTAGATAAGGACCAGTCACACCATGTATAGTCAGTAGATAAGGACCAGTCACACCATGTATAGTCAGTAGATAAAGACCAGTCAGTAGAGAAGGACCAGTCACACCATGTATAGTCAGTAGATAAGGACCAGTCTCACAATGTATAGTCAGTAGATAAGGACCAGTCACACCACGTATAGTCAGTAGAGAAGGACCAGTCACACCATGCATAGTCAGTAGAGAAGGACCAGTCAGTAGATAAGGACCAGTCAGTAGATAAGGACCAGTCACACCATGTATAGTCAGTATAGAAGGACCAGTCACACCATGTATAGTCAGTAGATAAGGACCAGTCAGTAGATAAGGACCAGTCACACCATGTATAGTCAGTAGATAAGGACCAGTCACACCATGTATAGTCAGTAGATAAGGACCAGTCACACCATGTATAGTCAGTAGATAAGGACAAGTCACACCATGTATAGTCAGTAGATAAGGACCAGTCAGTAGATAAGGACCAGTCAGTAGATAAGGACCAGTCAGGTGATAAGGACCAGTCACACCACGCATAGTCAGTAGATAAGGACCAGTCACACCATGTATAGTCAGTAGATAAGGACCAGTCACACCATGTATAGTCAGTAGATAAGGACCAGTCAGTAGAGAAGGACCAGTCACACCATGTATAGTCAGTAGATAAGGACCAGTCACACCATGTATAGTCAGTAGATAAGGACCAGTCACACCATGTATAGTCAGTAGATAAGGACCAGTCAGTAGATAAGGACCAGTCACACCATGTATAGTCAGTAGATAAGGACCAGTCACAAAACGTATAGTCAGTAGATAAGGACCAGTCACACCATGTATAGTCAGTAGATAAAGACCAGTCAGTAGAGAAGGACCAGTCACACCATGTATAGTCAGTAGATAAGGACCAGTCACACCATGTATAGTCAGTAGATAAGGACCAGTCACACCATGTGTAGTCAGTAGATAAGGACCAGTCACACCATGTATAGTCAGTAGATAAGGACCAGTCACACCACGTAGAGTCAGTAGATAAGGACCAGACACACCATGTATAGTCAGTAGATAAGGACCAGTCACACCATGTATAGTCAGTAGATAAGGACCAGTCACACCATGTATAGTCAGTAGATAAGGACCAGTCAGTAGAGAAGGACCAGTCACACCATGTATAGTCAGTAGATAAGGACCAGTCACACCACGTAGAGTCAGTAGATAAGGACCAGACACACCATGTATAGTCAGTAGATAAGGACCAGTCACACCATGTATAGTCAGTAGATAAGGACCAGTCACACCATGTATAGTCAGTAGATAAGGACCAGTCAGTAGAGAAGGACCAGTCACACCATGTATAGTCAGTAGATAAGGACCAGTCACACCATGTATAGTCAGTAGATAAGGACCAATCAGTAGATAAGGACCAGTCACGCCACGTATAGTCAGTAGATAAGGACCAGTCACACCATGTATAGTCAGTAGATAAGGACCAGTCACACCATGTATAGTCAGTAGATAAGGACCAGTCACACCACGCATAGTCAGTAGATAAGGACCAGTCAGTAGATAAGGACTAGTCACACCACGTATAGTCAGTAGATAAGGACCAGTCACACCATGTGTAGTCAGTAGATAAGGACCAGTCACACCATGTATAGTCAGTAGATAAGAACCAGTCAAACCATGTATAGTCAGTAGATAAGGACCAGTCACACCATGTATAGTCAGTAGATAAGGACCAGTCAGTAGAGAAGGACCAGTCACACCATGTATAGTCAGTAGATAAGGACCAGTCACACCATGTATAGTCAGTAGATAAGGACCAGTCACACCATGTATAGTCAGTAGATAAGGACCAGTCAGTAGATAAGGACAAGTCACACCTTGTATAGTCAGTAGATAAGGACCAGTCACACCACGTATAGTCAGTAGATAAGGACCAGTCACACCATGTATAGTCAGTAGATAAAGACCAGTCAGTAGAGAAGGACCAGTCACATCATGTATAGTCAGTAGATAAGGACCAGTCACACCATGTATAGTCAGTAGATAAGGACCAGTCACACCATGTGTAGTCTGTAGATAAGGACCAGTCACACCATGTATAGTCAGTAGATAAGGACCAGTCACACCACGTATAGTCAGTAGATAAGGACCAGACACACCATGTATAGTGAGTAGATAAGGACCAGTCACACCATGTATAGTCAGTAGATAAGGACCAGTCACACCATGTATAGTCAGTAGATAAGGACCAGTAAGTAGAGAAGGACCAGTCACACCATGTATAGTCAGTAGATAAGGACCAATCAGTAGATAAGGACCAGTCACACCATGTATAGTCAGTAGATATGGACCAGTCACACCACGTATAGTCAGTAGATAAGGACCAGTCAGTAGATAAGGACCAGTCAGTAGATAAGGACCAGTCACACCATGTATAGTCAGTAAAGAAGGACCAGTCACACCATGTATAGTCAGTAGATAAGGACCAGTCAGTAGATAAGGACCAGTCACACCATGTATAGTCAGTAGATAAGGACCAGTCACACCATGTATAGTCAGTAGATAAGGACCAGTCACACCATGTATAGTCAGTAGATAAGGACCAGTCACACCATGTATAGTCAGTAGATAAGGACCAGTCAGTAGATAAGGACCAGTCAGTAGATAAGGACCAGTCAGTAGATAAGGACCAGTCACACCACGCATAGTCAGTAGATAAGGACCAGTCAGTAGATAAGGACTAGTCACACCACATATAGTCAGTAGATAAGGACCAGTCAGACCATGTGTAGTCAGTAGATAAGGACCAGTCACACCATGTATAGTCAGTAGATAAGGACCAGTCACACCATGTATAGTCAGTAGATAAGGACCAGTCACACCATGTATAGTCAGTAGATAAGGACCAGTCACACCATGTATAGTCAGTAGATAAGGACCAGTCACACCATGTATAGTCAGTAGATAAGGACCAGTCACACCATGTATAGTCAGTAGATAAAGACCAGTCAGTAGAGAAGGACCAGTCACACCATGTATAGTCAGTAGATAAGGACCAGTCTCACAATGTATAGTCAGTAGATAAGGACCAGTCACACCACGTATAGTCAGTAGAGAAGGACCAGTCACACCATGTATAGTCAGTAGAGAAGGACCAGTCAGTAGATAAGGACCAGTCAGTAGATAAGGACCAGTCACACCATGTATAGTCAGTATAGAAGGACCAGTCACACCATGTATAGTCAGTAGATAAGGACCAGTCAGTAGATAAGGACCAGTCACACCATGTATAGTCAGTAGATAAGGACCAGTCACACCATGTATAGTCAGTAGATAAGGACCAGTCACACCATGTATAGTCAGTAGATAAGGACAAGTCACACCATGTATAGTCAGTAGATAAGGACCAGTCAGTAGATAAGGACCAGTCAGTAGATAAGGACCAGTCAGGTGATAAGGACCAGTCACACCACGCATAGTCAGTAGATAAGGACCAGTCACACCATGTATAGTCAGTAGATAAGGACCAGTCACACCATGTATAGTCAGTAGATAAGGACCAGTCAGTAGAGAAGGACCAGTCACACCATGTATAGTCAGTAGATAAGGACCAGTCACACCATGTATAGTCAGTAGATAAGGACCAGTCACACCATGTATAGTCAGTAGATAAGGACCAGTCAGTAGATAAGGACCAGTCACACCATGTATAGTCAGTAGATAAGGACCAGTCACACCACGTATAGTCAGTAGATAAGGACCAGTCACACCATGTATAGTCAGTAGATAAAGACCAGTCAGTAGAGAAGGACCAGTCACACCATGTATAGTCAGTAGATAAGGACCAGTCACACCATGTATAGTCAGTAGATAAGGACCAGTCACACCATGTGTAGTCAGTAGATAAGGACCAGTCACACCATGTATAGTCAGCAGATAAGGACCAGTCACACCACGTAGAGTCAGTAGATAAGGACCAGACACACCATGTATAGTCAGTAGATAAGGACCAGTCACACCATGTATAGTCAGTAGATAAGGACCAGTCACACCATGTATAGTCAGTAGATAAGGACCAGTCAGTAGAGAAGGACCAGTCACACCATGTATAGTCAGTAGATAAGGACCAGTCACACCATGTATAGTCAGTAGATAAGGACCAATCAGTAGATAAGGACCAGTCACGCCACGTATAGTCAGTAGATAAGGACCAGTCACACCATGTATAGTCAGTAGATAAGGACCAGTCACACCATGTATAGTCAGTAGATAAGGACCAGTCACACCACGCATAGTCAGTAGATAAGGACCAGTCAGTAGATAAGGACTAGTCACACCACGTATAGTCAGTAGATAAGGACCAGTCACACCATGTGTAGTCAGTAGATAAGGACCAGTCACACCATGTATAGTCAGTAGATAAGAACCAGTCAAACCATGTATAGTCAGTAGATAAGGACCAGTCACACCATGTATAGTCAGTAGATAAGGACCAGTCAGTAGAGAAGGACCAGTCACACCATGTATAGTCAGTAGATAAGGACCAGTCACACCATGTATAGTCAGTAGATAAGGACCAGTCACACCATGTATAGTCAGTAGATAAGGACCAGTCAGTAGATAAGGACAAGTCACACCTTGTATAGTCAGTAGATAAGGACCAGTCACACCACGTATAGTCAGTAGATAAGGACCAGTCACACCATGTATAGTCAGTAGATAAAGACCAGTCAGTAGAGAAGGACCAGTCACATCATGTATAGTCAGTAGATAAGGACCAGTCACACCATGTATAGTCAGTAGATAAGGACCAGTCACACCATGTGTAGTCTGTAGATAAGGACCAGTCACACCATGTATAGTCAGTAGATAAGGACCAGTCACACCACGTATAGTCAGTAGATAAGGACCAGACACACCATGTATAGTGAGTAGATAAGGACCAGTCACACCATGTATAGTCAGTAGATAAGGACCAGTCACACCATGTATAGTCAGTAGATAAAGACCAGTCAGTAGAGAAGGACCAGTCACACCATGTATAGTCAGTAGATAAGGACCAGTCTCACAATGTATAGTCAGTAGATAAGGACCAGTCACACCACGTATAGTCAGTAGAGAAGGACCAGTCACACCATGTATAGTCAGTAGAGAAGGACCAGTCAGTAGATAAGGACCAGTCAGTAGATAAGGACCAGTCACACCATGTATAGTCAGTATAGAAGGACCAGTCACACCATGTATAGTCAGTAGATAAGGACCAGTCAGTAGATAAGGACCAGTCACACCATGTATAGTCAGTAGATAAGGACCAGTCACACCATGTATAGTCAGTAGATAAGGACCAGTCACACCATGTATAGTCAGTAGATAAGGACAAGTCACACCATGTATAGTCAGTAGATAAGGACCAGTCAGTAGATAAGGACCAGTCAGTAGATAAGGACCAGTCAGGTGATAAGGACCAGTCACACCACGCATAGTCAGTAGATAAGGACCAGTCACACCATGTATAGTCAGTAGATAAGGACCAGTCACACCATGTATAGTCAGTAGATAAGGACCAGTCAGTAGAGAAGGACCAGTCACACCATGTATAGTCAGTAGATAAGGACCAGTCACACCATGTATAGTCAGTAGATAAGGACCAGTCACACCATGTATAGTCAGTAGATAAGGACCAGTCAGTAGATAAGGACCAGTCACACCATGTATAGTCAGTAGATAAGGACCAGTCACACCACGTATAGTCAGTAGATAAGGACCAGTCACACCATGTATAGTCAGTAGATAAAGACCAGTCAGTAGAGAAGGACCAGTCACACCATGTATAGTCAGTAGATAAGGACCAGTCACACCATGTGTAGTCAGTAGATAAGGACCAGTCACACCATGTATAGTCAGTAGATAAGGACCAGTCACACCACGTAGAGTCAGTAGATAAGGACCAGACACACCATGTATAGTCAGTAGATAAGGACCAGTCACACCATGTATAGTCAGTAGATAAGGACCAGTCACACCATGTATAGTCAGTAGATAAGGACCAGTCAGTAGAGAAGGACCAGTCACACCATGTATAGTCAGTAGATAAGGACCAGTCACACCATGTATAGTCAGTAGATAAGGACCAATCAGTAGATAAGGACCAGTCACGCCACGTATAGTCAGTAGATAAGGACCAGTCACACCATGTATAGTCAGTAGATAAGGACCAGTCACACCATGTATAGTCAGTAGATAAGGACCAGTCACACCACGCATAGTCAGTAGATAAGGACCAGTCAGTAGATAAGGACTAGTCACACCACGTATAGTCAGTAGATAAGGACCAGTCACACCATGTGTAGTCAGTAGATAAGGACCAGTCACACCATGTATAGTCAGTAGATAAGAACCAGTCAAACCATGTATAGTCAGTAGATAAGGACCAGTCACACCATGTATAGTCAGTAGATAAGGACCAGTCAGTAGAGAAGGACCAGTCACACCATGTATAGTCAGTAGATAAGGACCAGTCACACCATGTATAGTCAGTAGATAAGGACCAGTCACACCATGTATAGTCAGTAGATAAGGACCAGTCAGTAGATAAGGACAAGTCACACCTTGTATAGTCAGTAGATAAGGACCAGTCACACCACGTATAGTCAGTAGATAAGGACCAGTCACACCATGTATAGTCAGTAGATAAAGACCAGTCAGTAGAGAAGGACCAGTCACATCATGTATAGTCAGTAGATAAGGACCAGTCACACCATGTATAGTCAGTAGATAAGGACCAGTCACACCATGTGTAGTCTGTAGATAAGGACCAGTCACACCATGTATAGTCAGTAGATAAGGACCAGTCACACCACGTATAGTCAGTAGATAAGGACCAGACACACCATGTATAGTGAGTAGATAAGGACCAGTCACACCATGTATAGTCAGTAGATAAGGACCAGTCACACCATGTATAGTCAGTAGATAAGGACCAGTAAGTAGAGAAGGACCAGTCACACCATGTATAGTCAGTAGATAAGGACCAATCAGTAGATAAGGACCAGTCACGCCACGTATAGTCAGTAGATAAGGACCAGTCACACCATGTATAGTCAGTAGATAAGGACCAGTCACACCATGTATAGTCAGTAGATAAGGACCAGTCAGTAGATAAGGACCAGTCACACTATGTATAGTCAGTAGAGAAGGACCAGTCAGTAGATAAGGACCAGTCACACCATGTATAGTCAGTAGATAAGGACCAGTCACACCATGTATAGTCAGTAGATAAGGACCAGTCACACCATGTATAGTCAGTAGATAAGGACCAGTCACACCATGTATAGTCAGTAGATAAGGACCAGTCACACCATGTATAGTCAGTAGATAAGGACCAGTCACACCACGCATAGTCAGTAGATAAGGACCAGTCAGTAGATAAGGACTAGTCACACCACGTATAGTCAGTAGATAAGGACCAGTCACACCATGTGTAGTCAGTAGATAAGGACCAGTCACACCATGTATAGTCAGTAGATAAGAACCAGTCACACCATGTATAGTCAGTAGATAAGGACCAGTCACACCATGTATAGTCAGTAGATAAGGACCAGTCAGTAGAGAAGGACCAGTCACACCATGTATAGTCAGTAGATAAGGACCAGTCACACCATGTATAGTCAGTAGATAAGGACCAGTCACACCATGTATAGTCAGTAGATAAGGACCAGTCAGTAGATAAGGACAAGTCACACCTTGTATAGTCAGTAGATAAGGACCAGTCACACCACGTATAGTCAGTAGATAAGGACCAGTCACACCATGTATAGTCAGTAGATAAAGACCAGTCAGTAGAGAAGGACCAGTCACATCATGTATAGTCAGTAGTTAGGGACCAGTCACACCATGTATAGTCAGTAGATAAGGACCAGTCACACCATGTGTAGTCAGTAGATAAGGACCAGTCACACCATGTATAGTCAGTAGATAAGGACCAGTCACACCACGTATAGTCAGTAGATAAGGACCAGACACACCATGTATAGTCAGTAGATAAGGACCAGTCACACCATGTATAGTCAGTAGATAAGGACCAGTCACACCATGTATAGTCAGTAGATAAGGACCAGTAAGTAGAGAAGGACCAGTCACACCATGTATAGTCAGTAGATAAGGACCAATCAGTAGATAAGGACCAGTCACGCCACGTATAGTCAGTAGATAAGGACCAGTCACACCATGTATAGTCAGTAGATAAGGACCAGTCACACCATGTATAGTCAGTAGATAAGGACCAGTCACACCATGTATAGTCAGTAGATAAGGACCAGTCACACCATGTATAGTCAGTAGATAAGGACCATTCAGTAGATAAGGACCAGTCACACTATGTATAGTCAGTAGAGAAGGACCAGTCAGTAGATAAGGACCAGTCACACCATGTATAGTCAGTAGATAAGGACCAGTAACACCATGTATAGTCAGTAGATAAGGACCAGTCACACCATGTATAGTCAGTAGATAAGGACCAGTCACACCATGTATAGTCAGTAGATAAGGACCAGTAACACCATGTATAGTCAGTAGATAAGGACCAGTCACACCATGTATAGTCAGTAGATAAGGACCAGTAACACCATGTATAGTCAGTAGATAATGACCAGTCACACCATGTATAGTCAGTAGATAAGGACCAGTCACACCATGTATAGTCAGTAGATAAGGACCAGTCACACCACGTATAGTCAGTAGAGAAGGACCAGTCACACCATGTATAGTCAGTAGATAAGGACCAGTCACACCATGTATAGTCAGTAGATAAGGACCAGTCACACCACGTATAGTCAGTAGATAAGGACCAGTCACACCATGTATAGTCAGTAGATAAGGACCAGTCAGTAGAGAAGGACCAGTCACACCATGTATAGTCAGTAGATAAGGACCAGTCAGTAGATAAGGACCAGTCACACCACGTATAGTTAGTAGATAAGGACCAGTCAGTAGATAAGGACCAGTCACACCATGTATAGTCAGTAGATAAGGACCAGTCACACCATGTATAGTCAGTAGATAAGGACCAGTCAGTAGATAAGGACCAGTCACACCATGTATAGTCAGTAGATAAGGACCAGTCACACCACGTATAGTCAGTAGATAAGGACCAGTCACACCATGTATAAACAGTAGATAAGGACCAGTCAGTAGATAAGGACCAGTCACACCATGTATAGTCAGTAGATAAGGACCAGTCACACCATGTAAAAACAGTAGATAAGGACCAGTCAGTAGAGAAGGACCAGTCACACCACGTATAGTCAGTAGAGAAGGACCAGTCAGTAGATAAGGACCAGTCACACCATGTATAGTCAGTAGATAAGGACCAGACACACCATGTATAGTCAGTAGATAAGGACCAGACACACCATGTATAGTCAGTAGATAAGGACCAGTCACACCATGTATAGTCAGTAGAGAAGGACCAGTCACACCATGTATAGTCAGTAGATAAGGACCAGTCACACCATGTATAGTCAGTAGATAAGGACCAATCAGTAGAGAAGGACCAGTCACACCATGTATAGTCAGTAGATAAGGACCAGTCACACCATGTTTAGTCAGTAGATAAGGACCAGTCACACCATGTATAGTCAGTAGATAAGGACCAGTCACACCATGTATAGTCAGTAGATAAGGACCAGTCAGTAGATAAGGACCAGTCACACCATGTATAGTCAGTAGATATGGACCAGTCACACCACGTATAGTCAGTAGATAAGGACCAGACAGTAGATAAGGACCAGTCAGTAGATAAGGACCAGTCACATCATGTATAGTCAATTAGATAATGATCAGTCACACCATGTATAGTCAGTAGATAAGGACCAGTCACACCATGTATAGTCAGTAGATAAGGACCAGTCACACCATGTGTAGTCAGTAGATAAGGACCAGTCACACCATGTATAGTCAGTAGATAAGGACCAGTCACACCATGTATAGTCAGTAGATAAGGACCAGTCACACCATGTATAGTCAGTAGATAAAGACCAGTCAGTAGAGAAGGACCAGTCACACCATGTATAGTCAGTAGATAAGGACCAGTCACACAATGTATAGTCAGTAGATAAGGACCAGTCACAGCACGTATAGTCAGTAGAGAAGGACCAGTCACACCATGTATAGTCAGTAGAGAAGGACCAGTCAGTAGATAAGGACCAGTCAGTAGATAAGGACCAGTCACACCATGTATAGTCAGTATAGAAGGACCAGTCACACCATGTATAGTCAGTAGATAAGAACCAGTCAGTAGATAAGGACCAGTCACACCATGTATAGTCAGTAGATAAGGACCAGTCACACCATGTATAGTCAGTAGATAAGGACCAGTCACACCATGTATAGTCAGTAGATAAGGACCAGTCACACCATGTATAGTCAGTAGATAAGGACCAGTCAGTCGAGAAGGACCAGTCACACCATGTATAGTCAGTAGATAAGAACCAGTCAGTAGAGAAGGACCAGTCACACCATGTATAGTCAGTAGATAAGGACCAGTCACACCATGTATAGTCAGTAGATAAGGACCAGTCAGTAGATAAGGACCAGTCACACCATGTATAGTCAGTAGATAAGGACCAGTCACACCACGTATAGTCAGTAGATAAGGACCAGTCACAACATGTATAGTCAGTAGATAAGGACCAGTCACACCATGTATAGTCAGTAGATAAGGACCAGTCACACCATGTATAGTCAGTAGATAAGGACCAGTCACACCATGTATAGTCAGTAGATAAGGACCAGTCACACCATGTGTAGTCAGTAGATAAGGACCAGTCACACCATGTATAGTCAGTAGATAAGGACCAGTCACACCACGTATAGTCAGTAGATAAGGACCAGACACACCATGTATAGTCAGTAGATAAGGACCAGTCACACCATGTATAGTCAGTAGATAAGGACCAGTCAGTAGAGAAGGACCAGTCACACCATGTATAGTCAGTAGATAAGGACCAATCAGTAGATAAGGACCAGTCACGCCACGTATAGTGAGTAGATAAGGACCAGACACACCATGTATAGTCAGTAGATAAGGACCAGTCACACCATGTATAGTCAGTAGATAAGGACCAGTCAGTAGAGAAGGACCAGTCACACCATGTATAGTCAGTAGATAAGGACCAATCAGTAGATAAGGACCAGTCACGCCACGTATAGTCAGTAGATAAGGACCAGTCACACCATGTATAGTCAGTAGATAAGGACCAGTCACACCATGTATAGTCAGTAGATAAGGACCAGTCAGTAGATAAGAACCAGTCACACCATGTATAGTCAGTAGAGAAGGACCAGTCAGTAGATAAGGACCAGTCACACCATGTATAGTCAGTAGATAAGGACCAGTCAGTAGGGAAGGACCAGTCACACCATGTATAGTCAGTAGAGAAGGACCAGTCAGTAGATAAGGACCAGTCACACCATGTATAGTGAGTAGATAAGGACCAGTCAGTAGATAAGGACCAGTCACACCACGTATAGTCAGTAGAGAAGGACCAGTCAGTAGAGAAGGACCAGTCACACCATGTATAGTCAGTAGATAAGGACCAGTCACACCATGTATAGTCAGTAGATAAGGACCAGTAACACCATGTATAGTCAGTAGAGAAGGACCAGTCACACCATGTATAGTCAGTAGATATGGACCAGTCACACCATGTATAGTCAGTAGATAAGGACCAGTCACACCATGTATAGTCAGTAGATAAGGACCAGTCAGTAGAGAAGGACCAGTCACACCATGTATAATCAGGAGATAAGGACCAGTCACACCATGTATAGTCAGTAGATAAGGACCAGTCAGTAGATAAGGACCAGTCACACCATGTATAGTCAGTAGATAAGGACCAGTCACACCATGTATAGTCAGTAGATAAGGACCAGTCACACCATGTATAGTCAGTAGAGAAGGACCAGTCACACCATGTATAGTCAGTAGATAAGGACCAGTCACACCATGTATAGTCAGTAGATAAGGACCAGTCACACCACGTATAGTCAGTAGATAAGGACCAGTCACACCATGTGTAGTCAGTAGATAAGGACCTGTCAGTAGAGAAGGACCAGTCACACCATGTATAGTCAGTAGATAAGGACCAGTCACACCATGTATAGTCAGTAGATAAGGACCAGTCAGTTGAGAAGGACCAGTCACACCATGTATAGTCAGTAGATAAGGACCAGACACACCATGTATAGTCAGTAGATAAGGACCAGTCACACCACGTATAGTCAGTAGATAAGGACCAGTAACACCATGTATAGTCAGTAGAGAAGGACCAGTCACACCATGTATAGTCAGTAGATAAGGACCAGTCACACCATGTATAGTCAGTAGATAAGGACCAGTAACACCATGTATAGTCAGTAGATAAGGACCAGTCACACCATGTATAGTCAGTAGATAAGGACCAGTCAGTTGAGAAGGACAAGTCACACCATGTATAGTCAGTAGATAAGGACCAGACACACCATGTATAGTCAGTAGATAAGGACCAGTCACACCACGTATAGTCAGTAGATAAGGACCAGTAACACCATGTATAGTCAGTAGATAAGGACCAGTCACACCACGTATAGTCAGTAGATAAGGACCAGTAACACCATGTATAGTCAGTAGAGAAGGACCAGTCACACCATGTATAGTCAGTAGATAAGGACCAGTCACACCATGTATAGTCAGTAGATAAGGACCAGTCACACCATGTATAGTCAGTAGATAAGGACCAGTCAGTAGAGAAGGACCAGTCACACCATGTATAGTCAGTAGATAAGGACCAGTCAGTAGATAAGGACCATTCACACCACGTATAGTCAGTAGATAAGGACCAGTCACACCACGTATAGTCAGTAGATAAGGACCAGTCACACCATGTATAGTCAGTAGAGAAGGACCAGTCACACCATGTATAGTCAGTAGATAAGGACCAGTCACACCATGTATAGTCAGTAGATAAGGACCAGTCAGTAGAGAAGGACCAGTCACACCATGTATAGTCAGTAGATAAGGACCAGTCACACCACGTATAGTCAGTAGATAAGGACCAGTCACACCATGTATAAACAGTAGATAAGGACCAGTCACACCATGTATAGTCAGTAGATAAGGACCAGTCACACCATGTATAGTCAGTAGATAAGGACCAGTCAGTAGATAAGGACTAGTCACACCATGTATAGTCAGTAGATAAGGACCAGTCAGTAGATAAGGACCAGTCACACCATGTATAGTCTGTAGATAAGGACCAGTCACACCATGTATAGTCAGTAGATAAGGACCAGTCACACCACGTATAGTCTGTAGATAAGGACCAGTCACACCATGTATAGTCAGTAGATAAGGACCAGTCACACCATGTATAGTCAGTAGATAAGGACCAGTCACACCATGTATAGTTAGTAGATAAGTACCAGTCACACCATGTATAGTCAGTAGAGAAGGACCAGTCACACCATGTATAGTCAGTAGATAAGGACCAGTCACACCATGTATAGTTAGTAGATAATGACCAGTCAGTAGATAAGGACCAGTCACACCATGTATAGTCAGTAGATAAGGACCAGTCACACCATGTATAGTCAGTAGATAAGGACCAGTCACACCATGTATAGTCAGTAGATAAGGACCAGTCACACCATGTATAGTCAGTAGAGAAGGACCAGTCACACCATGTATAGTCAGTAGATAAGGACCAGTCACACCATGTATAGTTAGTAGATAATGACCAGTCAGTAGATAAGGACCAGTCAGTAGAGAAGGACCAGTCACACCATGTATAGTTAGTAGATAATGACCAGTCAGTAGATAAGGACCAGTCACACCATGTATAGTCAGTAGATAAGGACCAGTCACACCATGTATAGTCAGTAGAGAAGGACCAGTCACACCATGTATAGTCAGTAGAGAAGGACCAGTCACACCATGTATAGTCAGTAGATAAGGACCAGTCACACCATGTATAGTCAGTAGATAAGGACCAGTCACACCATGTGTAGTCAGTAGATAAGGACCAGTCACACCATGTATAGTCAGTAGATAAGGACCAGTCACATCACATATAGTCAGTAGATAAAGACCAGTCACACCATGTGTAGTCAGTAGATAAGGACCAGTCACACCATGTATAGTCAGTAGATAAGGACCAGTCAGTAGAGAAGGACCAGTCACACCACGTATAGTCAGTAGAGAAGGACCAGTCACACCATGTATAGTCAGTAGATAAGGACCAGTCACACCATGTATAGTCAGTAGATAAGGACCAGTCAGTAGAGAAGGACCAGTCACACCACGTATAGTCAGTAGATAAGGACCAGTCACACCATGTATAGTCAGTAGAGAAGGACCAGTCACACCATGTATAGTCAGTAGATAAGGACCAGACACACCATGTATAAACAGAAGATAAGGACCAGACACACCATATAGATGGGCCAGTTGAACTCTGTCTGGATGTGTAGCTGTAATGGACAAGAAATGGTGGCGATGCCTCGTGAGGCCAGCATTTGATCGTTGCCGATAATGCTGTACAGTATACCGGTATTTGATCGTTGCTGATAATGCTGTACAGTATACCGGTATTTGATCGTTGCTGATAATGCTGTACAGTATACCGGCATTTGATTGTTGCTGATAATGCTGTACAGTATACCGGTACTTGATCGTTGCTGATAATGCTGTACAGTATACCGGCATTTGATTGTTGCTGATAATGCTGTACAGTATACCGGCATTTGATTGTTGCTTATAATGCTGTACAGTATACCGGCATTTGATCATTGCTGATAATGCTGTACAGTATACCGGCATTGAACGATCCACCCCGAGGTGTGTATTCAGACACATACTTTACGGCGGGATGTGGCTCTGTGTCAATGTCTAATGATGATGTCCATGAACGTACAACGATGTGATAGGAAGTTCGTCAAGCAGTTTGGGAGAGTTGTGCCGGCCATACTGTTATCAACGCCTCCAATACAGCCTGGTCTAGATTCAGTCAGATCAAGGGTTAACCCAATGCCTCCAATATAGCCTGGTCTAGATTCAGTCAGATCAAGGGTTAACCCAACGCCTCCAATATAGCCTGGTTTAGATTCAGTCAGATCAAGGGTTAACCCAACGCCTCCAATACAGCCTGGTCTAGATTCAGTCAGATCAAGGGTTAACCCGCGATTAGCCGACACCCGCATAGCTGTATTTTTGGCTGTGTCGGATGTGTAACTATGTAGGAGCTGTCAAATCAGTGAGCGGCTGTGTGGTCATTTTCACGAAGCCACACCCGTCCCACTCGCCTTAGAACTTCAGAACGAGAAAGTGTCTGCTCTATATAAATAATGACACTCAAATTAACAAAAAGAATGAGGATTTCTATCAGCCCAATCTCACAACTACCTCTTATTTTATTTATTTTTATTTTTTTATTTCACCTTTATTTAACCAGGTAGGCTAGTTGAGAACAAGTTCTCATTTGCAACTCCGACCTGGCCAAGATAAAGCAAAGCAGTGTGAACAGACAACAACACAGAGTTACACATGGAGTAAACAATAAACAAGTCAATAACATGGTAGAAAAAAAAAATCAAGAATTATCAAGAATTCTGATGAAATAGACACGAATTACTAATGAGAGACACAAAAATATGTAAATATGTGTGTCCAACAAATTATTTTGTATCCAGTGCGTTTCAATCACAGATGAAGGTAAGACCGAAACGATAGGAGGGAGGTTGCTCAAGGAGGATGGGTGGGCGTATAACGCGTAGGTGATGGACAACTTTATAATTTTAGCTAATTTTGTAACTATTTGCTACTTTTTATCTACTTAGCTAACATGTTAGCTAACCCTTACCCTTACCCTAACCTTAACCTTAACACCTAGTCTAGCTAACATGTTAGCTAACCCTTACCCTTACCTTAACACCTAGTCTAGCTAACATGTTAGCTAACCCTTACCCTAACCTTAACACCTAGCCTAGCTAACATGTTAGCTAACCCTAACCCTAAACTTAACACCTAGCCTAGCTAACATGTTAGCTAACCCTTACCCTAACCCTAACCGTAACGCCTAGCCTAGCTAACATTAGCCACCTAGCTAAACTAGCTAACATTAGCCACAACAAATTGGAATTATCATGAAGAAAATCCTGAACTGGACACAAGACATTTACATTTTTTGTGTGCCTGTCACAAATTTCAAATGAGTAATTTGTTTCTATTTTACGATAATTTGTATGTTGCTCAGATGCTAGTGCTCAGACTTGTAAACAAGGCTGTTTAGAAAACCGTAATTTTGACTCCAACATTATAAGAAATATATTTTATATATGCTATTGGGAAAATGTACATTTGGTTGTGTTTATGAAGGTCTTGGATAACATGAAAAAATAGTTATTTCAAAGAACACCATAGCATTTTCATTCGTTTATCCTACTGTAAACTAACTATTGACTCATGCTCATGTGTGGAACAGAGGTTAATTTTGGAAATAGTGATATTTTGAAACAGTCTTACCTGCATGTGACTCTGGGAAGAGGATTTGGAGAAAAAAATACTTTGTCACTCCCTGGGAAAAAAGGACATGTCCTTTTAAAACTGCTAAAACACAAATTATGTTTGTGATATCGAAATTCTAACAACATACCTGTGTATAATAGATGTATTTAGGAAAAGTCAAGCATGGAGGCAGGCGTGGCAGAGATACAGTATCTCGATTTTAAATTCATATTAAGTCAAAATGACTCAATTGGCGCTGCTAGTCTTGATGCGACTCTGTGCAGCCAATGACAGTGTCCGCTTTAGACATAATCTGGGAGCTACTTGTGGATTTGACAGCTCTAGCGCAGTTCCACCGCCAAAACAAATGCTTTGTGGGAGTCGGCTAGCGCCCATCTGATAGAATCTTGCCCCCTTTGAATCAAATGGGAAACAGCAGAGCAGAAAATCTCCTATCAGTGACAATTGAGTTCTTTGATTGAAATAATGGTGCAATTCCAGCTGAGATCATTTGTGTTTTCAAGACACAACACTACATTATCTCACATAGACCCACCTGTGGTCCGTGCGTGCTCCTGGCCACATTCACGGTCATTAGAGAGAAATCGCAAAACGTGCTGTTTAGCTGCTCTAGTGGCCCTAGATGGAGAGAGAGACAGACAGAGGTAGAGAGAGAGGTAGACAGACAGAGGTAGAGAGAGAGGTAGACAGACAGAGGTAGAGAGAGAGGTAGACAGACAGAGGTAGAGAGAGAGGTAGACAGACAGAGGTAGAGAGAGAGGTAGACAGACAGAGGTAGAGAGAGAGGTAGACAGACAGAGGTAGAGAGAGAGACAGACAGACAGAGGTAGAGAGAGAGACAGACAGACAGAGGTAGAGAGAGAGACAGACAGAAGTAGAGAGAGAGACAGACAGAGGTAGAGAGAGAGACAGACAGAGGTAGAGAGAGAGACAGACAGAGGTAGAGAGAGAGACAGAGAGAGGTAGAGAGAGAGACAGACAGAGGTAGAGAGAGAGACAGACAGAGGTAGAGAGAGAGACAGACAGAAGTAGAGAGACAGACAGACAGAGGTAGAGAGAGAGACAGACAGAGGTAGAGAGAGAGACAGACAGAGGTAGAGAGAGAGACAGACAGAGGTAGAGAGAGAGAGACAGACAGAGGTAGAGAGAGAGACAGACAGAAGTAGAGAGAGAGACAGACAGAGGTAGAGAGAGAGACAGACAGACAGAGGTAGAGAGAGAGACAGACAGAGGTAGAGAGAGAGACAGAGAGAAAAAGAAAGACGATGAAAGAGGTTAGTTGGCTTCTTATTCTTCTCCACGCTGCATTAAATGTCATGTAGTGTGTTTCTCACCCTGTTCACTGGTAGGAAGACACTCCCTTGGAGTCATTTCAGAGTGTACACTACAGAGACCGTATCTACCATCCACCATCCAGCCCTTCACTGTGATAGAGACCGTATCTACCATCCACCATCCAGCCCTTCACTGTGATAGAGACTGTATCTATCATCCACCATCCAGCCCTTCACTGTGATAGAGACTGTATCTATCATCCACCATCCAGCCCTTCACTGTGATAGAGACTGTATCTATCATCCACCGTCCAGCCCTTCACTGTGGTAGAGACTGTATCTATCATCCACCGTCCAGCCCGTCACTGTGATAGAGACTGTATCTATCATCCACCGTCCAGCCCTTCACTGTGGTAGAGACTGTATCTATCATCCACCGTCCAGCCCGTCACTGTGATAGAGACTGTATCTATCATCCACCATCCAGCCCTTCACTGTGATAGAGACTGTATCTATCATCCACCATCCAGCCCTTCACTGTGATAGAGACTGTATCTATCATCCACCATCCAGCCCTTCACTGTGATAGAGACTGTATCTATCATCCACCATCCAGCCCTTCACTGTGATAGAGACTGTATCTATCATCCACTATCCAGCCCTTCACTGTGATAGAGACTGTATCTATCATCCACCATACCGCCCTTCACTGTGGTAGAGACTGTATCTATCATCCACCATCCTGCCCTTCGCTGTGATAGAGACTGTATCTATCATCCACCATCCAGCCCTTCACTGTGATAGAGACTGTATCTATCATCCACTATCCAGCCCTTCACTGTGATAGAGACTGTATCTATCATCCAGCCCTTCACTGTGATAGAGACTGTATCTATCATCCAGCCCTTCACTGTGATAGAGACTGTATCTATCATCCAGCCCTTCACTGTGATAGAGACTGTATCTATCATCCACCATCCAGCCCTTCACTGTGATAGAGACTGTATCTATCATCCACCATCCAGCCCTTCACTGTGATAGAGACTGTATCTATCATCCACCATCCAGCCCTTCACTGTGATAGAGACTGTATCTATCATCCACCATCCAGCCCTTCACTGTGATAGAGACTGTATCTATCATCCACCATCCAGCCCTTCACTGTGATAGAGACTGTATCTATCATCCACCATCCAGCCCTTCACTGTGATAGAGACTGTATCTATCATCCACCATCCAGCCCTTCACTGTGATAGAGACTGTATCTATCATCCACCATCCAGCCCTTCACTGTGATAGAGACTGTATCTATCATCCACCATCCAGCCCTTCACTGTGATAGAGACTGTATCTATCATCCACCATCCAGCCCTTCACTGTGATAGAGACTGTATCTATCATCCACCATCCAGCCCTTCACTGTGGTAGAGACTGTATCTATCATCCACCATCCAGCCCTTCACTGTGATAGAGACTGTATCTATCATCCACCATCCAGCCCTTCACTGTGATAGAGACTGTATCTATCATCCACCATCCAGCCCTTCACTGTGATAGAGACTGTATCTATCATCCACCATCCAGCCCTTCACTGTGGTAGAGACTGTATCTATCATCCACCGTCCAGCCCTTCACTGTGATAGAGACTGTATCTATCATCCACCATCCAGCCCTTCACTGTGATAGAGACTGTATCTATCATCCACCGTCCAGCCCTTCACAGTGGTAGCCAGTGCCAGCTTCCTAAAGATCCAATCTGATTTGAAGTCAGGTTGGCGTGACACTGAGACAGTCATGGCCTATCTGTGACCTCCTCTCTGCCCTCCATCCTCCTAGTGACGGCTTGGCTTTGCCAGGGTTTCACCCAGGGCACTCTCAAACAGGTCTAAGAGTGAGAACCAGCTCATGTGTGTTCCGGCTGGAAGATTGGATGGAGAAACAAAACATCTGTACCCAGGCCTAACAACGCTTCAGGCTCTCGGTGAACTTAAAGAGCAGATTGGAGGGTTGATGTGGTGCCTAGCCACCCAACTGCCTAGCCATTCAGCCCCAACTTCTGCACTGTCTCCTGGGGTGATGAGGCAGCGGGCCGTGTGTGTGTGTATGTGTGCGCATGCGTGCGAGTCTCTCCAGGGAAGGTGACAGAGAATCAAGCTGTGTCTGTGATTTCTGACTCGGCCTGACAGTGCAACCCACATCCGCAGGAGGCCTGGTTCAATGCTGCTGGTGCCTGGTGGTGATATATATATACACACACACACACACACACACACACACACACACACACACACACACACACACACACACACACACACACACACACACACACACACACACACACACACACACGACACTTCGCTACAAGTCCTGTCTTATCATTGTGATACCAATCATCACACAGTGCTCTTATCCCGCAGGACTCCCATAATCTTCTCTGGCCATCGATTGGCTATTAACTGCTGAGAGAACTAATGCCATTTCTATTGATGGGAAGAGCTTACTAAAGACCCACTGTAAACAGAATCCATCAGTGTCTCAGCATGAGTCTGTGAACCCACAAGATACATCTGTTATCTCATGTCAATTCTCTCTTCCTCATTCTCCTGCTTTCATATATGTACGTTAATCAAGGATAAATGAATGTTTGGTAAACATCAAAGTGTCAGGGAGTCAATAAACAAAACGATATACAGCATATGATTTGTTCAGATCAAGACCTGGTTTTAAATGCTGTCAATCACAGTGCTGTTATCTGATTGTTATGGAGGGCATGTCTGGAGATAATGAGGTCATTTTAATTGACAAAACTATTCTGTTGATCATTCAGTGATTTGACTCCTTAAAAAACAGATTAACATCTGGTGCATCAGTTTCCAGTGACCTCATACCGTTGGCCAATGACACCAAGCAGAAAAGGCATGTGGGTCACTGACGTCACAGAGTGTGACCAAACAGCAGATGGCGCTCATCGCTTTCCAGCCTCCTCCTCCAAGGCGCCTCCCCTCCTCCCTCCATCCCCCCATTTCCCTCTCATCCCCCCTTTTCCTCTGGCTCTGGTCCCTCCTACACACTGTGCACTTGTTCCTTTGTGCTCAGAGATGTCAAGTTCCACACAGAAGCAAGTGGCTTGGCCGCACAAAGAGCCGTCTCATGGCCAGAGAACATCCCCACACCAGGCAACCACACGCACACTGAGCCAACAGAGCCTGCATCATACAGTATGTCACTCCCCATGCCCCTCCATGACATTAATCCAACATGGCTGCCTAGTTGCTATCAGGAGCATGCAGGATGATGAGGCATTTGTATAAGAGTGCATATGACTGGTACGCCACTACAATGATCAGCACAGACAGATTACTACAACGATCAGCACAGACAGATTACTACAACGATCAGCACAGACAGATTACTACAACGATCAGCAGACAGATTACTACAACGATCAGCAGACAGATTACTACAACGATCAGCAGACAGATTACTACAACGATCAGCAGACAGATTACTACAATGATCAGCAGACAGATTACTACAATG
Source organism: Salvelinus fontinalis (assembly GCF_029448725.1). Classification (NCBI taxonomy): domain Eukaryota; kingdom Metazoa; phylum Chordata; class Actinopteri; order Salmoniformes; family Salmonidae; genus Salvelinus; species Salvelinus fontinalis. The sequence continues at coordinate 47,163 of NW_026601351.1, forward strand.
ATCAGCAGACAGATTACTACAACGATCAGCAGACAGATTACTACAACGATCAGCAGACAGATTACTACAACGATCAGCAGACAGATTACTACAACGATCAGCAGACAGATTACTACAACGATCAGCAGACAGATTACTACAACGATCAGCTCAGACAGATTACTACAACGATCAACAGACAGATTACTACAACGATCAGCAGACAGATTACTACAACGATCAGCAGACAGATTACTACAACGATCAGCAGACAGATCACTACAACGATCAGCAGACAGATTACTACAACGATCAGCAGACAGATTACTACAACGATCAGCAGACAGATTACTACAACGATCAGCAGACAGATTACTACAACGATCAGCACAGACAGATTATTACAACGATCAGCAGACAGATTACTACAACGATCAGCAGACATTACTACAACGATCAGCAGACAGATTACTACAACGATCAGCAGACAGATTACTACAACGATCAGCAGACATTACTACAACGATCAGCAGACAGATTACTACAACGATCAGCACAGACAGATTATTACAACGATCAGCTCAGACAGATTACTACAACGATCAGCAGACAGATTATTACAACGATCAGCACAGACAGATTATTACAACGATCAGCTCAGACAGATTACTACAACGATCAGCAGACAGATTACTACAATGATCAGCAGAGACAGATTACTACAACGATCAGCACAGACAGATTATTACAACGATCAGCACAGACAGATTATTACAACGATCAGCACAGACAGATTACTACAATGATCAGCACAGACAGATTACTACAACGATCAGCACAGACAGATTACTACAATGATCAGCACAGACAGATTATTACAACGATCAGCACAGACAGATTATTACAATGATCAGCACAGACAGATTACTACAATGATCAGCACAGACAGATTACTACAACGATCAGCACAGACAGATTACTACAATGATCAGCAGAGACAGATTACTACAATGATCAGCACAGACAGATTACTACAACGATCAGCAGACAGATTACTACAACGATCAGCAGACATTACTACAACGATCAGCAGACATTACTACAACGATCAGCACAGACAGATTACTACAACGATCAGCACAGACAGATTACTACAACGATCAGCACAGACAGATTACTACAACGATCAGCAGAGACAGATTACTACAACGATCAGCACAGACAGATTACTACAACGATCAGCAGAGACAGATTATTACAACGATCAGCACAGACAGATTACTACAACGATCAGCACAGACAGATTACTACAACGATCAGCAGACAGATTACTACAACGATCCGCAGACAGATTACTACAATGATCAGCACAGACAGATTACTACAACGATCAGCACAAACAGATTATTACAACGATCAGCACAGACAGATTACTACAACGATCAGCACAGACAGATTACTACAACGATCAGCACAGACAGATTACTACAACGATCAGCACAGACAGATTACTACAACGATCAGCAGACATTACTACAACGATCAGCAGACAGATCACTACAACGATCAGCTCAGACAGATTACACAATGATCAGCAGACAGATCACTACAACGATCAGCTCAGACAGATTACACAATGATCAGCAGACAGATCACTACAACGATCAGCACAGACAGATTACTACAATGATCAGCAGACAGATTACTACAACGATCAGCAGACAGATTACACAATGATCAGCAGACAGATCACTACAACGATCAGCTCAGACAGATTACTACAACGATCAGCAGACAGATTACTACAACGATCAGCACAGACAGATTACTACAACGATCAGCAGACAGATTACACAATGATCAGCAGACAGATCACTACAACGATCAGCTCAGACAGATTACACAATGATCAGCAGACAGATCACTACAACGATCAGCACAGACAGATTACTACAACAATCAGCAGACAGATTACTACAACGATCAGCAGACAGATTACTACAACGATCAGCACAGACAGATTACTACAACGATCAGCACAGACAGATTACTACAACGATCAGCAGACAGATTACTACAACGATCAGCAGACAGATTACTACAACGATCAGCAGACAGATTACTACAACGATCAGCAGACAGATTACTACAACGATCAGCAGACAGATTACTACAACGATCAGCAGACATTACTACAACGATCAGCAGACAGATTACTACAACGATCAGCACAGACAGATTACTACAACGATCAGCAGACAGATTACTACAACGATCAGCACAGACAGATTACTACAACGATCAGCAGACAGATTACTACAACGATCAGCAGACATTACTACAACGATCAGCAGACAGATTACTACAACGATCAGCAGACATTACTACAACGATCAGCAGACATTACTACAACGATCAGCAGACAGATTACTACAACGATCAGCAGACATTACTACAACGATCAGCAGACAGATTACTACAACGATCAGCAGACATTACTACAACGATCAGCAGACATTACTACAACGATCAGCAGACAGATTACTACAACGATCAGCAGACATTACTACAACGATCAGCAGACAGATTACTACAACGATCAGCACAGACAGATTACTACAACGATCAGCAGACAGATTACTACAACGATCAGCACAGACAGATTACTACAACGATCAGCAGACAGATTACTGCAACGATCAGCAGACAGATTACTACAACGATCAGCAGACATTACTACAACGATCAGCACAGACAGATTACTACAACGATCAGCACAGACAGATTACTACAACGATCAGCAGACAGATTACTACAACGATCAGCAGAGACAGATTATTACAACGATCAGCACAGACGGATGTCGGATCATTTGTGTATCATTTTGAATTATACGTTCTAAATACTGTATCAACGGCCAGGCCGTTTGCATTTAGTGTAGAACCAGGATGGAATGAGACATCCTGAAACCTAGCCAGGCGCTAAAATAGAACTTGGTTCTATTTGTGACGCTTGATGCGCTGCAAGTCCCGCCTCTCCAATCTCCTGATTGGTTTTTAGGAGCATATACCCACATGGGTGATTGAAAGAGGAACTGAGGTCCACACTCCAGTTCAGTTGGTGGTGGTAATGAAAGTTAAAATTGGTTGTCAACAACCATATTAAGTCCAAAGAAGAAGAAGAAGCCTGAAGAAGGAGAGATCACTAGAAACAACTCAGCTTCCCCTTTTATCTGTGGATTCATTGTCAGAGTAGAGGACCTTGTGCATTTCAGGTAAAATAACAACCCAACGTTTATATCCCAGGACAAATTAGCTAGCAACACCAAGCTAGCTAGCTAAATTGCCATAAATGTTTCATGCATTTTGACCTGTCCCCAAATTAATACATTTTTTTCAGAGTTCGTTTTGGCACTGCGCAGAATATCGCATCTCAACAACGATTAGAGAAGTGTTGAACATCACCAGTAGGCTTAGGCTACTGGTGATGATTTATATATTTTCATAAGCGCAACGTGACTGCAAAAGACAGGTTGGAATGTCTGACTGAAACAAATCCATTTCTTTCTAAATTAGTGGTGTTTGAATTTGTTGCTAAATTGCAATCCGGGACATGTGGTCACCCTATCTCTATGTGCCCATCCAGATCCATCCTCGGCCCAAACCCCCACCCCTCCTCCACCAGTGTCCCTCCAGGCTGCCTGACTAGTTCTAATGGACCAGGGTCAGACTTCCTCTCGGCCCACCAGGCCCTGGGTTCTAGGAACTGGCACTGAAACCCCTGCCGGTCGGGCGTCCTGCACTACGACACTTCGGCCAGGTGGCCATCTGTTCCTCCTAACAGCCCGTCTCCTTGTTAATGTGCTGCCTCGTGACGGATGTAGGCCTCATGCTGGCCATGCATAAAGAGACAGCGACAATCTGTAGCTAAAATTAAACAGATTGATGTGCACTGGGGCAGCACAGACAAACACCTCACTCAGACACAGCCAGCCCCCCTTCTTCTGGTGGGCTAGCACTTCCTTCCTCCCACGCTTACTGTGGTGTAGCTACACTCTTTAAAAAAAGTATCTTCGGCTGTCCCCATAGGAGAACCCTGTAAAGAACCCCTTTAAGTTCCAGGTAGAACCCTTTTGGTTCTAGGTAGAACCCTTTTGGGTTCCATGTAGAACCCTTTCCACAGAGGGATTCGACTCATGATTTGTTTGACATGATTTTTATGTTATCATCCTACCTAGGGTCAGGAGGTTTTCCAGGATTTTATATTTTTTAAACCATATGACATGATTTAAAAAGATCTGGTCCCATTATAGCCCATATAAAAAACATTTTTTATTTATTGATTTATTACTATGTCATACCCAGAGTTTACCAGATCAGGAAAAACTCTGGGCCCAAGGAAACAATTTCTCCCCCACCACTCTGGGACCTGTGGGTTGCCACCTCTGTGAAAAATAAAATAAAAATGATACAAAATAATGTTGGGCCTTACTGCTATTAGCCCATACAAACACATTGAATAACACATTGACTACAAGGAACCCCAGGTACTGTAGTCCCAAATAACATCTAGAATACATAGTGTCTGTCCTATATCTGAGAGATTTGTATTTCTTTTTATACACTAGGTTCATTACCCTCCTAACCACAGGCCCTCCTTTTTATCTCCTTCCCTTTCTCTCTCCCTCCATTTTCTCCCTCCTTTCATCTTGCTGCCTCTCGTCGTGCTTCTTTGATTGCTGTATCTCAGTTGCCGCGACAACTGGTAATGATAGTGCATGCGGCAAGGAGAGAGAGCGAAAAGGTAGAAATACAGAAGAAATATATAGATCTGTTTACTGTCCCTACTCTCTGTTGGCTGCACACCATTCCTTTACCTTCTCTCTCTCTCTCACCCTATTTGTCTCTGCCGTCTCTCCTACCTTAGCAGATTTCGCCAGGTGTCTCTCTCTGTCTCAGACTGCATTTGAATTAACTTGTCTTATAGTAGAGTTCTCACTCCTATATACAGTAGAGATATAATTATTTTGTTCACAGTCCGAATCAGTAGAGAATCTCTTTAAGTGTCCCCTCCTCACACACACAAATGCAAACATGCACACGTACACACACACACACAAACGCATGGACGAACGCATGCATGCACACACACACACACACACACACACACACACACACACACACACACACACACACACACACACACACACACACACACACACACACACACACACACACACACACACACACACACACACACCTCGCCCTAATGGCTAGGGAAATCTGGACTGACAGCATGTGCCAGATGCTTGGTGATTTCCCACCTCACTCTTTCTCCTTTTCATCTTTTTACCTTTCTGTAAATGTTTCTTTCTTTCTTTCTATCTTTCCATCTCTTTCTCTGTAAGGATGGCAAATCACTGTGGAATCAGATCTGTGTGCCATTAGTCATGGCTGGGGGCTCAGGGGAATACATGGTCAGGCTAGAGTAAATGATCCCCGACATCAACAAGCTCTCCTCCTCCAGTCTCTATTGTGAAGGGCCTTGCTTGGCTTGTTTACTGTCTACACCCGTCAGAGTGATCCATGATGTCTACACCCAGAGAGTGATCCACAATGTCTACACCCAGAGAGTGATCCATAATGTCTACACCCGTCAGAGTGATCCATGATGTCTACACCCAGAGAGTGATCCATGATGTCTACACACAGAGAGTTATCCATGATGTCTACACCCAGAGAGTGATCCATGATGTCTACACCTGTCAGAGTGATCCATGATGTCTACACCCGTCAGAGTGATCCATGATGTCTACACACAGAGAGTGATCCATGATGTCTACACCCAGAGAGTGATCCATGATGTCTACACCCAGAGAGTGATCCATGATGTCTACACCTGTCAGAGTGATCCATGATGTCTACACCCAGAGAGTGATCCATGATGTCTACACCCAGAGAGTGATCCATGATGTCTACACCTGTCAGAGTGATCCATGATGTCTACACCCAGAGAGTGATCCATGATGTCTACACCCAGAGAGTGATCCATGATGTCTACACCCAGAGAGTGATCCATGATATCTACACCCAGAGATTGATCCATGATGTAGCACAATGTTCAACACCCAGATTCCCAACGCTAGATACCATTCCATCCTCTCCCCATCTTCTGTGTCAATTTTTTTTTGTCAGGGAACCAACGATTCCTCTCTGGAATTCCTAGATAACATTTACTTATTAATTTGTTCCCGTCTAAAAGCCAATCACACATTTGAACATGTGTCAATTCAGATGCCTCTATCCAATGTAGCGGTTCAAGGGTATAGTTCAATTGATCCACCACCCCTATCCTGATTCATAGAATTAAAGAGTGGAAAACACACACACACACACACACACACACACACACACACACACACACACACACACACACACACACACACACACACACACACACACACACACACACATATGCACACACACACGGTTGGAAAACAAATCCGAAATGGAGAATGCCCACTCACACAGGCCCCTGTGCCACCGCAACCTTGATTCTACCCTGTGCTTCCTACTCACAATCAGCTGACTAGCCCAGATTGCTCCCGGCGCATTCCCACAATGCATTATCCAGATAAATAGAGCAATTATAATAAGTCATTATAATCATAGATAAGCATTAGGGGAAGTGCATTAATGCAGCGATGTGTTTGTGTCCTATTAGCATCGGCTTCTGTTTCCTTCTGTTGCTGTCGGTTACGCTTGGGTGACCGAGCCAGGCGGTGCATGACTGACTGGGCGTGGGGTGGTGGTGGTGGTGGTGGTGCTCTGCTCTAAAATGGGACAGGCTGGGTGGCTGGGTTCAGGTTGGGTGGCTGCCCACCTGTCAGCCCATGCCCACCTTGCCTGCATTTCAATGGGGTCACTACCAGTCTCACACAGGGAAGTTGGGCAGCATATTACACTGTCTCAATGCCAGAGAATCCACAACTTCGCCACAAGTGCCAGGGTCTCTTTTTTGGGCATAGCTGGCGACGAAGGCCCTAGATTCTATCTCTAATGTCCACATGTGCTGTCATAAGATCATAGGTGGTGAATGTCTGCGTGCACTTTGCATGAACAAATATACATAGAGGTTAGCCACCGTCACACAAAGTCATGATGACCTGTTCATGATGGAACAGGGTTACGGCATAAGTTGGCACTGTCGGGGATGTGATGGCTACCCATAATTTCTCCTGCTCAGGGGGGGCCAAACTGCAGCTGTTATTCAATGTGTTTTTGTCCGCCTGCCTTCCTCTCTCTCTGGATACGATCCGCGTCTGCCCAGCCCAGCCCACACTCCCAGGCCAGAGGGGTAATAGTTATGGAGCTGCCCTGTAATGATGGATAATTTGAAGCCTGCTGGCCCCTCTCCATTCATTTCTCTCTGTCTTTCTCTCTCTCTCTCTCTCTCTCTCTCTCTCTCTCTCTCTCTCTCTATCTTCTAGCTACTCAATCGCTCTCTATGTTCATCAGTCTGGCTCCCTCCCACCCTGTCTCTCCTTCCCTCTCACCCTCCCTCCCTCTCCCTCTTTCTCTCCCTCGCTCTGGCTTCTCTCTTCCACCATTCCATTAGCCGGTGCTTTCAAGGCCCTCGCAGCCAAACACATTTTCTCAATTTTCCCCCAGTACCCTCATCATCAGGATTCATTTGTTCGCCCCGAGCTAATGTTTTTAATTCAATCGTAGTAATCCATATCTGAGGCCTGTTCCTCTCTCTCTTCTTTCTCTGCCTGTCCTCTTCTTAGAGGAGAGAGGGAGGGAGAGAGAGATAGAGAGAGAGAGAGTGAGATGTGGGGGTGGAGAACGAGAGAGAGAGCCACAATATGAGCAGCCCTGTGTCCCTCCGTTGGCCCGCTCACACATGTGTGCACGCGGCGACCTGACACACACCCAGCCAGAATAGTTAGACGTGTTTATGCTGCTTAATCTGTACATGTCAGCGGTAGAGAGAGAGACACACACAGAGAGAGAAGAAGGGAGGAGGGGTAAAAAGAGAAAGTGGGAAACACAGCAGTTGTGTTGGCTGCCCTTCATCCCCACAGCCTGAGGGAAGCTGCTGCACTGGCTATTAATGTTTCACAACACATCTGTCTAGCCTTCTAGCTCCCCTTTTCTTCATCACTTCTTTCTCCCCCCTCACTCCATCCCTGCTGAACCACCAACGCCTGTGTTCGGGGGGGGGGGGGGGGGGGGGGCTGAATTGGAGGGGGGTGCACCCACCCACCCCCCTGCCCGGCCTGTTCCCAATCTGACGACCTCTCTCTAGCTCTCTCTCTCATATTTTCCTGCTCCAGTGCACATCAGACTCAATCACTTGTGCAATGTGTTTTTATGAATTAATAAAAAGCACTTTTGAAAGGCCCAGCGGGGGGAGAGGGGACTAGAGATGGAAGGAGGGAGGGAGGTATGGAGGAAGGGAGAGGGGGTGGAAAGGCAATCTATGGAAGTTTAATGAGCACCGTGGGGACTGGGCTGGCTGCTGCCATGGTATCTGCAGCCAGGGCCCCTCCACAGAGCCCAGTGCTCTACATCACTGTCACTGCTGAGTAGTGGGGCACTGTGTGCCAGCCCCAGATGACTATCATTACCCAGATAAATACATCTGCCCTCCCGAGCCTGGCCCACGCCCCGCACAACCTCCCTCCCTCTCTCCTTTTCCCCACACACCCACCTCCTCTCTTTCTCCTCTGCCACACTCTCTCCATCTCTCCTTCTATGGAACACACTCTCTCTAACCATTTGTTTTGCTCTCTTGCACACATACACACACACACACACACACACACACACTCATGAATACAGAAACACACACATGCACGCACGCACGCACGCACAGAAAAACACATATACACAAAGGCACATACTCACTGAGATGAAACAAAACAAATTGGAATCAGCCTTAGGTCCAGAAAAAGAACAGAAGCTGCAGAGCACAGAGCATCAGAGAGCTGCCTGCCATAGTGTAGTGTAGTGATGTGCTGATTCTCAAAGTAATGAGGCATCAGAGAGCTGCCTGCCATAGTGTAGTGTAGTGATGTGCTGATTCTCAAAGCAATGAGGCATCAGAGAGCTGCCTGCCATAGTGTAGTGTAGTGATGTGCTGATTCTCAAAGCAATGAGGCATCAGAGAGCTGCTTGCCATAGTGTAGTGTAGTGATGTGCTGATTCTCAAAGCACAGAGGCATCAGAGAGCTGCCTACCATAGTGAAGTGTAGTGATTTGCTAGTTCTCAAAGCAATGAGGCATCAGAGAGCTGCCTGCCATAGTGTAGTGTAGTGAT
>NW_026601352.1:0-36958 GCF_029448725.1 Salvelinus fontinalis
CATCTGTGATAACATCTGCAAAACTGTGTACATAACAAATAAACTTTGATTGGATTTGTCTCTTTTTGTCTGTCTCTTTTTGTCTATCAGTTGAAATTCACTTCTACCTCCCTCCTCATTGTCTCCCTCCCTCTCTGCAGGACCTCCATCTCCTCCCTCCACTCCACAGTGTCACATCCCCTATACGGAGGGACGACAGGCAGATATCCACTGTTTCTGGGATCCAGGACAGGACCCACAGATCCCCACCTCCTACAGCCTGCATTGGAATTCTACGGAGGGGTAAATACATGTCTACTATAGCCTGTATACATCCCATCTTAATACAGTATATACAGGACATATATAATCATATTCACAAATGACCCAGACATAGGCTATCATAACTATCATATACTGTTCCTACACAGATGCAAGAATAGCTGTTAATTCGCTGTGTTTGGAAACCCGCGGTGACTCGTGGTGTTTAGAAACCGATGGGTTAATGCTGCGTTTGTAACCGAGCGGGAAGTGGGAATTTACCACCATAACCTTAGATAGAGGACTCTATATGGATAAAACCCATTTGGCATGGATATTGTCATCAAAGGATTCACCATTTTAAAGTAGTCAACTGGGTGGGACTTCCTATGGGTGAAGGAAGGATCACATGATTCCATCCAGGGCATCAGGAGGGATCAGCCAATGAATTATACTCGTGAGTAAACATTCCATAACTGTAGGTGGTAGTAAATCACCATCCTTGGCTTTATACCTGTTGAAACAACACACTCTAGATGGCAGTATGCACCCTTTCAGTTTGTTTGCCAACTCATAGAAGTAGTAGAAGAAGAAAATGGACTTATTCAAAATGGAGATGGCTCAATGGTTCTGCCCGTGCCAGGGCCGGGCTTATGTGTCTTACCGTACCTCCTTGTCAGTCCACATAAAATATTGAAATAGCGATCATTTATTTGACAGAGAGGCCATCGACAGAAAGACGTGTCAATCTCAGATAAAGCATTCAAGCGAGTGAAACAGACAAGTTTCCCTCTAGTAATTACCAGTTGGGGGATTTTTTTTCTTCCATTCATGTGTGGTAAACACAGAGAATGATAGAGATATCATCTTTATATATGTCCCATTATGGCATCTGTGAGCACTCGGGCAGTGCCATTGAGGCCATCTCCATTTTGAAGTAGTCAAAAAAATGTTTTTACTACTTCTATGAGTTGGCAAACAAACTGAAAGAGTGCAAACTGCGTTGTTTGTGTTGTTTGAAGAGGTATAAAGCCGAGGTGTGTGTCTCTTTGTTAACAATGGCTGGTGTGCATTCTCTAATGTTAAGGACTTGAGGTTCTGCTCACCTGAGTTAGAATACATCATGATAAGCTTTAGACCATACTATTTACGAAGAGAGTTTTCATCTATATTTTTGTAGCTGTTTATTTACCACCACAAACCGATGCTGGCACTAAGACTCAACAAGCTGTATGGCACTATTAACTTACAAGAAAATGCTCTTCCAGAGGCCGTGCTCCTAGTGGCCAGTGATTATAATGCAGGGAAACTTAAATCTGTCTTAGGTCATTTCTACCAGCATGTCACCTGTGCAACTACAGACGACAAAACTCTAGATCACCTTTACTCCACACAAGTGTCTTCACTGACATGTTCAACCTCTCCCTGAGCCAGTCTGTAATACCTACTTGTTTCAAGCAGACCACCATAGTCACTGTGCCCAAGAACATCAAGGTACTCATCATCCCAGACACCCTGGACCGACTCCAATTCGCATACTGCCCCAACAGATCCACAGATGTCGCAATCTCTATTGCACTTCACACTGCCCTATCCCACCTTTACAAGAGGAACACCTATGTGAGAATGCTGTTCATTGACTACAGCTCAGCGTTCAACACCATGGTGCCCTCCAAGCTCATCACTAAGCTAAGGACCCTGGCACTGAACACCTCCCTCTGCAACTGTATCCTGGACTTACTGACGGGCCACTCCCAAGTGGTAAGGGTAGACAACAACATATCCGCCACAATGACCCTAAACACAGCCCCTCAGGGGTGCATGCTTAGTCCACTCCTGTACTCCCTGTTCACCCACAACTGTGTGGTCGTGCACGACTCCAACACCATCATTAAGTTTTCTGACGACACAACGGTGGTAGGCATGATCAGCGACGATGACAGCCCATAGGGAGGAGATCAGAGACTGCCAGGGCAACAACCTCTCCCTCAAAAGTCAGCAAGACAAAGGAGCTGATCGTGGACTACAGGAAACGGAAGGCAAAGCACCCCCTCATTCACATCGACAGGGCTGTAATGGAGTGGGCCGAGAGCTTCAAGTTCCTCGATGTCCACATCACTAAGGATCTATCATGGTCCACACACACCAATACAGCGTCTATCCCCAAGCCATAAGACCTCTAAATAGTTAGTTTAATAGCTACCCGGACAATCTGCACTGACCATATTTGCACTAACTTCTTTGACTTCTTTGACTCATCACACATATGCTGCTGCTACTGTCTATTATCTATCCTGTTGCCTAGTCACTTTATTCCTAGTTATATGTACGTATAGTGCATTTGGAAAGTATTCAGACCCCTTGACTTTTTACACATTTTGTTACGTTTTTCCTCACCAATCTACACACAATAGCCCATAATGACAAAGCGAAAACATTTTTTTTTTTACTTTTAAACTTTTTTCAAAATGATTAAATGTAAAACAGAAATACCTTATTTACATAAGTATTCAGAATTGTTTCTATGAGACTTGAAATTGAGCTCAGGTGCATCCTCTTTCCATTGATCATCCTTGAGATGTTTCTACAACTTCATTGGAGTCCAAGTGCACATAGAACATATGTACCTATTCTTAAACTTCCTTTCCATGAGTGACAGATCTATAACACTAATTTCTATGTCAATTTGATCCGGTTGCCCAAAAAATTACATATTGTAGCTTTAAGTAGTTAAACTTGTTATTACTCAAACCTCGTGAAGGTGACAAACTGACACGTTTTAATAATCGTCAAAAACGACTTGAAGGAGTGCCTTTGGATTTGACGGTTTGCACATGCGCAGTTCGACGCGAGACGACCGTGTTTAAAAATAAATATTTAAATGTTTTTTTTTTTATTAACAAATATCAACAAACAAAAGAGGAATAGTCACATGCAAACAAGCATACATACAAACAATTTACATTGCCAGGAATCCTAAACAAACAAATCAAATTCATTAATAATACAACAAGTTTTATCTGCCTTTGTTTTTCATTTTAGTTAAAGTAAGTGCCATATTGTTTAAATTCATTTATAAATTGAAATAAGTTTGATTTTGAATTAGACCATTTGTGAATATGAAATGTACCTAGTATTATTAGCAGTTGAATTAAATATACTACATCTTAATCTATGTCAGAATTTCTGAAATAAATCATTGTATCAAAACCATTAAATAGTACAACCTTTCCTATTTTTTTTGTAACAATTCTGTATGTCAATCCCAAAAAATTATACTATAAATACAGGCAAAAAACGAATGAAAAATGATCTTTCTCCATTCCACAGAAATCACAGTTATAGACAATATTTAGCTTGAATCTTTCCAAAACATGTTTCACAGGATAAATTCTATATAACATTTTAAATGAAACTTTCTTTACTTTGTTACTGATACAATATTTGTTAGCAATTTTCCATGCTTTCCCCTGATGTATATCACCATAGATATCTGACCAAAAGAATCTTGCTGAGGGAATTGTAGTATCACAAACAATATTCCTAATCTGTTTATTACTACATTTATTTTTGATGTTAATATTGCCAATGAATATATTTTCATGTAAATCTATGTTACATCAACCACAGGGGAATTTAAAAGATACAACCCTCCTTGGAATCGCAACAAAAGCAATTGCATATTCTTTTGGGGTTATTGGAATGTTAAATTTATCAAGAAATTCCCCATATGAGAGTAGATATTCATCCTCATTCAGTAACTGACCAACCAAAATAATTTTATTCTCAAACCAGTTACGAAAAAAAGAGACTTAATTCTTAAATCGTATATCTTTGTTGTTCCATAAAGTATCTGTGGGGGAAAATGGTGTTTATACGCTAACATTCAAGCTAAAATTGCCTGCTTATGGAATTTGGCCAACTTTACTGGGATTTTATCAACATCAAAATTACATCGAAGCAAAAATTCTAAACCACCAACAGAGTCAAATAAATACTTTGGGAAGACATTCCAAATACTGTTCTGGTTCTTAACATACTTCAGGATCCAATGTATTTTAAAAGTATTATTTAGAGTATTGAAATCTAAAACCTCAAGACCTCCTTGTTATTGGGTATTAGTGAGAATATATTTTTGTAGATAGTGAGGCTTGTTCCTCCCAAAACAATTATAAAGAATCTTATCTAAGTCCTTTACAATTTTAGGGGGTAAGTCAAGTGATAACGAGACATAACCCGATCTGGATAACCCTTCAGCTTTGGACAATAAAACCCGACCGTATAATGAAATATCTCTCATCAACCAGAGTTTCAATTTCTTCTGTTTTCTCAATGGGGTTAAAGTTGAATTCACTACTTTGTTTTTCATCCTTGCATATAACAATTCCAAGATAAGTAACCTTATCTTTAATTGGGATACCATATACTTCCTGTAAAACACAATCCTTGAGTGGAATTAAGACTGACTTATTGATATTAATTTTCAAACCTGAAACTAAGGAAAAGTCTTCAATACAGGAAACTGCTTTAGAAATCTCATTCCGGTCTCTTAAAAATATGGTGGTATCGTCAGCCAGTTGACATAATTTAAATTCATTGCCAAGTGCTGAAACACCTTAAATTCCCTTTCTTGATATGAAAAGCCATAATTTGAGTAACCAATAAAAATAAAAATGGACTTATTGGGCAGCCCTGCCTAATGCCACGGCCAATATCAAATCTTTGGGATGTCCCGTGAGCTAATTTTACAGAGCTAGTACAACCACTAGTCACGCCCTGACCATAGAGAGCCTTTTAAAATCTCTATTTTGGTTAGGTCGGGGTGTGACTATGGGGGGTGTTCTTAAATAGGTTGTTTATGTCTATGTTGGCCTGGTATAAAACCATGCATAAAACCAGATTGTTCTTCATCCATTATATGATGCAAGCCTTGTTTCAACCTCTTAGCTTATACAAGGGCAAATAATTTCCCATCATTATTCAACAGGCTAATGGGTCTCCAGTTGTCTATAAAAATAGTATCCTTATTAGGTTTGGGAATCAAAGTAATTACACCTTGCTTTAAGGAAGCCGGTAACTCCCCTTTTTCTATTGATTCTTGAAACATAGCAAGAATGAAAGGAATCAATTTATCATTGAATGCTTTTTAAAACTCACTTATTAAACCATAATTTCCAGGGGACCTATTGTCCTTAAGGCTTTTAATACAGTATTTTATCTCAATTTCAGATAACTCATCATCACAAAAATCCCTGAAATCATTATATATGTTCTTAGCAATGTTTGCTACATTGTCTCAAAAAAGATCTATATTGAAAGTTGATTGGAAGTGTTTCTTCACATGAGTTTAGCTAGCCAACGTCACCATGACATCAACTACAAGTGTGATCAGGATTTTCTATTGGAGAAGCAGTTTTAGCCTATCTTCATACTGGATACTGTCTTTGATACAAGGTTAAGATAACGTAGTAATTCCATGTGGAAGCGTCCGGAAAAAAAACGCATTGGACCAGTGCCATTGATTACTGCCAGAGAGGAAGAGAATGAGAAAGGCTGAAATCAGCGGAGAAATCTGTCTCTTTCCAGCAGGTGGCGTTTTTTCGTTATTTCGCCCACAAAGTTTTTTCATAGAGGTTAATGAGTGTCGAATTTAGTCAACAAAAAAATGTATGGCTTATTTTCTACGTGAGGTTTATTTGATCGAATAGAAGTTTCGTAATACTTAAGTTGTTAAGAGTGTACTGATATAAGTATGTGATGTCCCGGCAACTTTGAGAAAAAAACACTTTATATTGGAGATGTCGAGATGGCTATGCATATTAATGGAAAGAACCTAGTAGCATAGCATCTCTGTCTATTGAATACACACGGTTGACGTTGGAAACCCTCTTTGAATAGTCAAAAAAGGATCACAATAATGAGATGTATCCACCAATACAAATAAAGGATAGGCGGGAGCTAGTCAGCCCGCAGCGCCACTTTGTGGACAACTAGGATGGAGAGACATGTATCTTGTCAGTATATCCATAATCTTTGTAACTACTAGGCGCCGTTGCTAACTAGCAATGCTAGTTCCTTGAATTGCAAAGAGTTATGGGATATTAGAACCCCGTTGTTAACCTTGTAATCTTCAACCTAAACTCAGCAAAAAAGAAACGTCCCTTTTTCAGGACCCCGTCTTTCACAGATAATTTGTAAAAATCCAAATAACTTCACAGATCTTCATTGTAAAGGGTTTAAACACTGTTTCCCATGCTTGTTCAATGAACCATAAACAATTAATGAACATGCACTTGTGGAATGGTCGTTAAAACACTAACCGCTTACAGATGGTTGGCAATTAAGGTCCCAGTTATCTAAACTTAGGACACTAAAGAGGCCTTTCTACTGACTGAAAAACACAGAAAGATGCCCAGGGTCCCTGCTCATCTGCGTGAACATGCCTTAGGCATGCTGCAAGGAGGCATGAGGACTGCAGATGTGGCCAGGGCAATAAATTGCAATGTCCATACTGTGAGATGCCTAAGACAGCGCTACAGGGAGACAGGATGGACAGTTGATTGTCCTCGCAATTGCAGACCACGTGTAACAACACCTGCACAGGATCGATACATCCGAACATCACACCTGGTATAGGTATAGGATGGTAACAACAACTGCCCGAGTTACACCAGAAACACACAATCCCTCCATCAGTGCTCAGACTGTCCGCAATAGGCTGAGAGAGGCTGGACTGAGGGCTTGTAAGCCTGTTGTAAGGCAGGTCCTCACCAGACATCACCGGCAAAAATGTCGCCTATGGGCACAAACCCACCGTCACTGGACCAGACAGGACTGGCAAAAAGTGCTCTTCATTGACGAGTCGCGGTTTTGTCTCACCAGGGGTGATGGTCGGTTTCGCGTTTATCGTTGAAGGAATGAGTGTTACACCGAGGCCTGTACTCTGGAGCGGGATCGATTTGGAGGTGGAGGGTCTGTCATGGTCTGGGACAGTGTGTCACAGCATCATTGTACTGATCTTGTTGTCATTGCAGGCAATCTCAACGCTATGCTTTACAGGGAAGACATCCTCCTCCCTCATGTGGTACCCTTCCTGCAGGCTCATCCTGACATGACCCTCCAGCATGACAATGCCACCAGCCATACTGCTCGTTCTGTGCGTGATTTCCTGCAAGACAGGAATGTCAGTGTTCTGCCATGGCCAGCGAAGAGTCCGGATCTCAATCAAGCACGCCTGGGACCTGTGGGATTGGAGGGTGAGGGCTAGGGCCATTCCCCCCAGAAATGTCCGGGAACTTGCAGGTGCCTTGGTGGAAGAGTGGGGTAACATCTCACAGCAAGAACGGGCAAATCTGGTGCAGTCCATGAGGAGAAGATGCACTGCAGTACTTAATGCAGCTGGTGGCCACACCAGATACTGACTGTTACTTTTGATTTTGAGCTCCCCCTTTGTTCAGGGACACATTATTCCATTTATGTTAGTCACATGTCTGTGGAACTTGTTCAGTTTAAGTCTCAGTTGTTGAATCTTGTTATGTTCATATAAATATTTACATATGTTAAGTTTGCTGAAAATTTCGTAAATTTGCTCTGGCCATTTTCTCCGTTTTCAGAGCGCTCTCATCTCAGTGTGCCTAGAGCACAGAATAACTGACACATTTTCGAACGTGCAACAACATTGAATCATGCCGATGTAATTAAGCGTGATTAAATTGTTGCCAGCAGCACAGTTACAGTCACCAATGCTTTGGATAACATGGAAAAAGCCTAACCAGCTTTGCTAGGGTGAGTAAAATGGTCAGTGAGGTGTTCTCTCATTTTTGTCTGGAAGTAGCTTGCAAGCTAGCTAACTTTATCCAGTTAGCTTGGGTGCTTTTAAAAAAAAAAAATATTATTTTTTAAATTTTTATCCCATTTTCTCCCCAATTTTCGTGGTATCCAATCGCTAGTAATTACTACCTTGTCTCTTCGCTACAACTCCCGTACGGGTTCGGGAGAGACGAAGGTCGAAAGCCATGCGTCCTCCGAAGCACAACCCAACCAGCCGTACTGCTTCTTAACACAGCGCGCCTCCAACCCGGAAGCCAGCCGCACCAATGTGTCAGAGGAAACACCGTGTACCTGGCCCCCTTGGCTGGCGCGCACTGCGCCCGGCCCGCCACAGGAGTCGCTGGAGCGCGATGAGACAAGGACATCCCTACCGGCCAAACCCTCCCCACCCCGGACGACGCCATGCCAATTGTGCGTCGCCCCACGGACCTCCCGGTCGCGGCCGGCTGCGACAGAGCCTGGGCGCGAACCCAGAGACTCTGGTGGCGCAGTTAGCACTGCGATGCAGTGCCCTAGACCACTGCGCCACCCGGGAGGCCCCTAGCTTGGGTGCTTGACTGCCATTGTGAAGCCAGAACGCTCTGATCACCTACTCCTCCGCCAGAGCGTCCAGTGTGTCCTCTGAACGCTCCGAGAGCGAAACGCTCTGAATTTACGAACTGACAATCTGACAACTCTTTGAATTTACGAACGCCCAATCTGACAACTCTTTGAATTTACGAACGCCCTCTCTGGCTCTCCAGAGTGAATTTACGAGCACACCCCTAGCTTTGCACCTATGGGTACACTCACAATGGCCGCCAGTCCACCCATTATGTCATCATTGACTTGATGGGGACGCCCGCTTTATTCATTCTATTTCTATGGCAGCGCATGCAGTCAGGAGCAGCGGAGAGTAGAAAATGTGTGTCTTTTCTTTTTCTATGTGAACAGTTGTTACGGTGACCTCAGTCATTTAACTGGCCAATAACCGTCATCCAAAATTCCATGACCGTCACAGCCCTACCTGCAGCATGCTTGGTGTGTTGGAGCTGGGTCTGTGTCTGTGGTCTAAGACTGTATGTTTGCACAGTGCTGTCAGATGTGGTGTTTGAGTGGTGTGTATTTATGTGTCCTGCAACTTCCTTTTCAGCATTAGCAGCGCGGTGGAGGGCACCAATGTGAGTGGCGTGATCCCTCGTGAACTTTACACCAGTTACAGTGACCTGACTGTGTTGGTCAAAGCTGCGAACCAGCATGGCTCTGCCACGTCTACAATGGCTGCCTTCAACACTGGCGATATCAGTGAGTCAGTCAGGGATGACTCTTCTCTGTACATTCCCTATTCATTCAGAGGGACAGACATGACACTTTCTGTCTCTCTCTCGCTGTCTTACTGACTCTCTTTTGTGCTCTTTCTCTCCCCCCACCCTCACTCTCTCCCCCACCCTCTCTCTATTTCCTGCTCTCTCTCTTGCTCTCTTTCTTTCACTCTCCCACTCTGTCCTCTCTTCCCTATCCATTCCTCTACCAGAAAAGCCACCCACCCCTGAAATCACTCACTATTGCCCTCAGCCTCTGGAGATCTACTGGATTGTGCAGTGTGAGGATCAAGGCAGCTCTGACCAACTCTGTGAGGTCCAGTATCGTACCCAGGACCAGCAGGGCTGGACTCAGGTGAGTGAGCTGAGCATGGCTGGGGTTTTGTTCCTTTCCCCAAGTGTGCACTTGTTCACTTCCATTCATGGATTTAAAGTAAAATGACCGGTATAAGAAATATGTTGGAAACTCCCTCCCGCCCAAACCTACACCAATCCAATGCGGGGATTACTGTGCACTTCAGGACAGAAGACAGGGTATTTTGGGAGCGGTCGAAATGTACCCAATGATGTTTTTTCAATTTCAGTTGGGGAGGGTTTAGTATTTTTTATTTAATCCAGGGGAGGATCATGTAATTTGTAATCGATTAAATGTCATATTGAGAATTAGTTGCTTATTATATCTCGATGTGTGGGCTCGATGCTGCCCCTCATCCCTGATTCTCTGCTGGGCGCGCAATATCAAGTGCAACTAGTGTGGTCTCAATCAAATGATCCATAGCCTATGCTATAGGCCTAGGCTATACGAAGAGCATGCTTGGAGAAGCACAGGGCAAAGTTATATTTCTAAGAAAATGTACTTTTTTTTCCTGAGTTTATCTGCTGCTGGGATGGTCTATATTAACTAGCCTACACTGCATTACACACACGCGCGAACTAGGCCTACTGATGTCCTGTTCAGTTTGAGAGGGAGAGTGCAAAGATGAGGAGGACTGGAGGTTAGCTTGCTATTGCTATAATTGATTTTAATAAAAACAATATGTTTCATTGCCCATAATGAAGGTATTTATCAGAGTTATTGACCTTCAAATAAGCCATATTCAAGTAATTTACACAGATTATTTGGGACCAATTAGGTTATGAAAATGAGAAAAAAATACTTTGAATTAAAAAATAAATTAACGAAAAATGTCTTATTAGGCTATACAGTGATTCTACACTGCCTTTGAATTCACTTTTAGAACCACGAGTCTGGCCAGTCTTTGGTTTGAGGATCATGCACTGAGCTGTGCACGGCTAGTTTGTTCATTTAGCCTAGCAGTGTTCTTATATTCCCATGCCCTAATCACAGTCAACACACATCTATTTTGTAACAACAATATCATGGAATGAAATAGAATCAATTAGAAAATGATAGTTTCCCAAATTAAGAAAAGTTACTAGTGCATATAGGAACAGCGGGCACTGTGAAGCAACACAAACATTGGCACAGACACATGCGCCCACACACGATAACATACGCACTATACATACACATGGATTTAGTACTGTATATGTGGTGGAGTAGGGGCCTGAAGGCACACAGTGTGTTGTGATATCTGTGAATGTATTTAAAACTGTATAAACTGCTTTAATCTTGCTGGCCCCGAGGAAGAGTAGCTTCCGCTTTGGCAGCAGCTAATGGGGATCCATAATAAATACAAATAGGCCTACCTGATGATATGTGGTTGCTGTGTTAAAAAATTAATGCCTTTTTCTCTAGTTCATTGATGATCAGGTATTTCAGTTGTAACTGGTTCTGTTGTGTAAAATTGTTGCAGTTGATAGACAACTTTGGCTACTTTGCCATGTAATGCTTACAAAACTAAGAACAGTTTCTAAAACTGCATATCTAAGGCTCTGGTCTGTCCTAGGAGTAAGGGTAAATGATAATCATGTTCTCTGCTATCCACTTTGTTGTAATTATTATTCTGGGTATAGGGGAGGGTCACTTGTTTATTTTTTCAAACATTCAGTCCATTAGATGTAGGGAATGAAACATTGAAATACCACTGTCTCTCGATTATCTGTGGGAATTCCGAACTGGGAATGTTGTCCTTCTGAGTTAGGGATGGGTAACTTTTTGAGGCTCGAGGGCCACATGCACAGATTGTTTTGGGACCAATTTATTTGTCAATCTATTTGCGTGCAGAAAAGGCCAGCTATTTCAAAATATATAGCTCCATTATAATTTTACTTTCTATAAGCTATTAAATGTGCAATGTAGCCTGGAGTTGCTTTTTAATCCAAAATAATCCCTCACCCCCCCCATCCCTGCGGCTGCCTCTTGCCCATCCCTGTTCTTTTGTGTGTCATTCTTTCATGTCCTGCTCAGAAAGAGGACATCCTACGCAGCTTCCTGCTCCTGACTCCACGGCCCTACACTGTTTATGAGTTCCAGGTGCGCTGTGCCTGTGAGGGCCCTCAGGCCCTGATGAGTGACTGGAGCTCAGTCTACAAAGCATGGAGTTCTGAGTCAGGTCTGTCAGTGGGTGCTGATGGGTAATGTTGTGGTCTCCACAGCTTGAAAATATTTGTTCACTTATTCTGTGGTGATAGATGATTAACCTATTTCTCTCTCGTTCTCAGCGCCTGTGAAAGCATTGGATGTGTGGAGTGACTGTGGAGTCACCTCTGAGCCACCTCAATGTGCCCTTATGTGGAAGGTATGTTAACACAACATCCCATCATAATAGGTAATATAAATATATATTATATATGTACACACACTACCGTTCAAAAGTTTTGGTTCACTTAGAAATGTCCTTGTTTGTAATCAATCCTGTGTGAAGCTGGTGTAGAGGAGTCAGGCGCAGGACAGCAGATATGAGTAATAAAACGTCATTTACTCAAAAAGTATTACAAATACAAAGCAATAATGCTAGCCCACAATAACGAACCGTATACAACAAACAATCACGCTGTAATAGCGTGTGTGTAGGTGGCAGGGAAGTCAGGCGCAGGACAATCGAACTTGGTATAAATGGAGTCGTTTAATGGACTTAACAAAACTCCCTAACCAAAAATACAAGATAAATAAAAGTGGGTACAAGAACCCGTCGCGCACCAATACATAATACACGAACATACAAACAAACAATCTCTGACAAGGACATGAGGGGAAACAGAGGGTTAAATACACAACATGTAATGAATGGGATTGGAACCAGGTGTGTAGGAAGACAAGACAAAACCAATGGAAAATGAAAAATGGATCAATGATGGCTAGAAGGTCGGTGATGTCGTGACAGTACGTCGGCACCGACATCGGGGACGACCCGGAGGGCGAGGCGCAGGGCGATCCGGATGGAGACGGTGGAAATCTCGCAGCATAGAAGGATCCAACACGTTCTCCACCGGAACCCAGCATCTCTCCTCCGGACCATACCCCTCCCGGTCCACGAGGTACTGAAGGCCCCTCGCCCGACGTCTCGAATCCAGTATGGAACGAACGGAGTACGCCGGGACCCCCTCGATGTCAAGAGGGAGGGTTTTGGAACCACCCGCACCTCAGACTCCTGGAGTGGGCCAGCCACCACTGGCCTGAGGAGAGACACATGGAACGAGGGGTTAATGCGGTAATCGGGGGGAAGCTGTAACCTATAACATACCTCGTTCACTCTCCTCAGGACTTTAAATGGCCCCACAAACCGCGGACCCAGCTTCCGTCAGGGAAGGCGAAGGGGCAGGTTTCGGGTCGAGAGCCAGACCCGATCCCCTGGTGCGAACACCGGGGCCTCACTGCGGTGACGGTCTGCGCCCACTTTCTGGCGCAGCATGGCACGCTGAAGGTGGACATGAGCATCGTCCCATGTCTCCTCCGCGTGCCGGAACCAGTCGTCCACCGCAGGAGCCTCGGTCTGACTCTGATGCCAAGGAGCCAGAACTGGCTGATACCCCAATACACACTGGAAGGTGAGGTTTGTGGAGGAGTGGCGGAGCGAGTTCTGGGCCATCTCTGCCCAGGGCACGAACGCTGCCCACTCCCCCGGCCGGTCCTGGCAATAGGACCTCAGAAACCTACCCACATCCTGGTTTACTCTCTTCACCTGCCCGTTACTCTCACGGTGAAAACCTGAGGTGAGGCTGACCGAGACCCCCAGACGTTCCATGAACGCTCTCCATACCCTGGATGTGAACTGGGGACCCCGATCAGAGACTATGTCCTCAGGCACCCCGTAGTGCTGAGTGAACAGGGCTTCCGCAGTCTGTAGGGTGGTAGGGAGCCCGGGCAAAGGGAGGAGACGGCAGGACTTAGATAACCGATCCACAATGACCAGGATTGTGGTGTTGCCCTGTGAGGGAGGGAGATCCATCAGGAAGTCCACCGACATGTGCGACCACGGCCGTTGTGGAATGGGTAGAGGTTGTAACTTCCCTCTGGGCAGGTGCCTGGGAGCCTTGCACTGGGCGCACACCGAGCAGGAGGAAACATAAACCCTCACGTCCTTGGCCAAGGTGGACCACCAGTACTTCCCACTAAGACGTCGCACTGTCCGACCGATGCCAGGTTGACCAGAGGAGGGTGACATGTGGGCCCAATTGGTCAACCGGTTGCGAACAGCTGACGGAACGTACAGACGCCCAGCTGGACACTGGAGAGGAGTGGGCTCTGTACTTAACGCCTGCTCGATGTCCGCGTCCAGCTCCCACACTACCGGTGCCACCAGGCAAGAGGCCGGGAGTATGGGAATTGTGATCCATGGACCGCTCCTCCGTGTCATACATCTGGGACAGTGGGTCTGCCTTAGCGTTCTGGGAACCTGGTCTGTAGGACAGGGTAAACACAAAACGGGGGAAAAACATGGCCCACCTTGCCTGGCTAGGGTTCAGTCTCCTTGCCGCCCGGATGTACTCCAGATTGCGGTGGTCAGTCCAGATGAGAAAAGGGTGTCTCGCCCCCTCAAGCCAATGTCTCCACGCCTTCAGAGCCTTGACGACAGCCAACAGCCCCGGTCCCCTAAATCATAGTTTTGCTCTGCCGGGCTGAGCCTCTTTGAAAAGAAGGCACAGGGGCGGAGCTTTGGTGGCGTACCCGAGCGTTGAGAGAGCACGGCTCCTATCCCAGCCTCGGGCGCGTCCACCTCCACTATGAACGCCAAAGAGGGATCCGGATGAGCCAGCACGGGAGCCGAGGTAAACAGAGCCCTCAGATGACCAAAAGCCTTGTCCGCCTCAGCCGACCACTGCAGTCGCACCGGTCCCCCCTTCAGCAGTGAGGTAATGGGAGCCGCTACCTGACCAAAGCCCTGGATAAACCTCCGGTAGTAGTTGGCAAACCCTAGGAACCGCTGCACTTCCATTACCATGGTGGGAGTCGGCCAATTACGCACGGCTGAAATGTGGTCACTCTCCATCTCCACCCCTGAGGTGGAAATGCGGTACCCTAGGAAGGAGACGGACTGTTGGAAGAACAGACATTTCTCAGCCTTGACGTACAGGTCATGCTTCAGCAGTCGACCAAGCACCCTGCGCACCAGGGACACATGCTCGGCGTGTGTAGCAGAGTATATCAAAATGTCGTCGATATACACCACTACACCCTGCCCGTGCAGGTCCCGTAAAATCTCGTCAACAAAGGCCTGGAAGACTGATGGAGCATTCATCAACCCGTACGGCATGACGAGGTACTCAGTGCCCTGAGGTGGTACTAAATGTGAAGTGGAGGACCTAATGTACCCCTGACTCAGAGATTCGGAGACATATGTTTCCATAGCCTCCGTCTCCGCCTGTGAGAGGGGATACACGTGACTCCCGGGAAGTGCAGCGTCTACCAGGAGATCTATCGCACAATCCCCCCGTCGGTGGTCCCGTGTGGCTCAGTTGGTAGAGCATGGCGCTTGCAACGCCAGGGTTGTGGGTTCAATTCCCACGGGGGGACCAGGGTTCAATTCCCACGGGGGGACCAGGATGAATATGTATGAACTTTCCAATTTGTAAGTCGCTCTGGATAAGAGCGTCTGCTAAGTGACTTAAATGTAAATGTAAATGTAATTGAGTCGCCTTCTTCTTACAGAAGGCGAGAGCCAAATCGGCATATTCTGAAGGGATGCGCACGGTGGTGACCTGGTCTGGACTTTCCATCGTAGTCGCACCGATGGAAACCCCTACACACCTCCCTGAGCACTTTCGTGACCACCCCTTGAGAGCCCTCTGTTGCCACGAAATAGTGGGGTCATGACAGGCCAATCAGGGTAGGCCCAGCACCACGGGAATCGCAGGAGAATCAATAAGGAAGAGACTGATTCTCTCTTTGTGACCCTCCTGCGTAACCATGTCTAGTGGAGCGGTGGCCTCCCTAATCAGCCCTGACCCTAATGGTCGACTATCTAGGGCGTGCACAGGAAAGGGCATATCCACAGGAACAAGGGGAATCCCTAAACTATGGGCAAATGAACGGTCAATAAAATTCCCAGCTGCGCCTGAATCTATGAGCGCCTTATGCTGGGAATGCGGGGAAAACTCAGGACATGTAATAAACACATACATGTGAGCAACAGGGGGCTCTGGGTGAGCCTGATGCCAACTCACCTGGGATGACACGATAGTGCCCTGCTTGCTGCCTCGACTCTCTGAGGAACCCCCCCAGCACCGACCATCAGTGTGCCCTCTACGGCCACAGATGGTGCAGGGAAAGGCCCCTCCGGTCAGCCTAAGCGCAGCACCTCCCAGCTCCATGGGTGTCGGAGCGGAGGTGCTGGGGGATGGAACTGACCGGCCCCGATCCGGACGTCCGCGGCTAGCCAGTAGGTTGTCCAGCTGGATGGACAAGTCCACCAGCCGGTCCAACATGAGGGTGGTGTCTCGGCAGGCCAAGTCCCGACAGACATCCTTGCGCAGACTGCACCGGTAGTGATCGATCAGGGCCCTGTTGTTCCATCCCGCGCTGGCGGCCAGGGTCTGGAAGTCCAAAGCGAAATCCTGTGCGCTCCTCGTCCCCTGCCTCAGGTGGAACAGATGTTCACCCGCCGCTCGACCCTCAGGCGGATGGTCGAAAACTGCCCGAAAGCGGCGGGTGAACTCTGCGTAATAATCCAATTCCGCATCTCCTTCGCTCCATACGGAGTTGGCCCACTCCAGGGCTTTGCCTGAGAGGCAGGAGACGAGGGCGGATACGCTCTCACGTCCCGAAGGAGCCGGGTGAACGGTCACCAGGTAGAGTTCCAGCTGGAGTAGGAACCCCTGGCATCCGGCAGCCGTCCCATCATACTCCCTCGGGAGCGCGAGCCGAATCCCGCTTGGAGCGGGTGAAGGAGGGGTGGACAGTGGGGCTGGTGGAGGCGCTGGAAAACCTCCTCCTCTCTTCCAATGATCCATCATCTGCAGCACGCGATCCATGGCGGTGCCCAGACGTTGCAACATGGTCGCGTGCTGCTGGACACGCTCCTCTACTGCCACAGGGAGGGCGTCTGCTCCTGCTGACTCCATACGGGTGGTGCGTGATTCTGTAATCAATCCTGTGTGAAGCTGGTGTAGAGGAGTCAGGCGCAGGACAGCAGATATGAGTAATAAAACGTAATTTACTCAAAAAGTATTACAAATACAAAGCAATAATGCTAGCCCACAATAACGAACCGTATAAAACAAACAATCACGCACAAAACCATGGGGAAAACAGAGTTAAATAATGAAAATGTAATTTGGGATTTGGAACCAGGTGTGTAAAACAAAGACAAAACAAATGGAAAATGAAAAGTGGATCGGCGATGGCTAGAAGGCTAGTGACGTCGACCGCCAAACGAACAAGGAGAGGGACCGACTTCGGCTGAAGTCGTGACATTGTTTTTGAAAGAAAAGCAAATTTTTTCCCCATTTAAAATAACATCAAATTGATCAGAAATAGTGTAGACATTGTTAATGTTGTAAATGACTATTTCTAAGAGACCCCAAACTTTTGAACGGTAGTGTGTGTATATGTGTGTATATGTATATCTCTCAAACTGTACCATATAATCAGGTTAGACAAGTGAAAGGATTATGGATTCAAAGGATTATGAATTTTCTAATCATAAGAACTTCAAAACATTTGCATAATTTAGCAGACACTCTTATCCAGAACGACTTACAGAAGCAAATAGGGTTAAGTGCCTTGCTCAAGGGCACATCAACAGATTTTTCACTTAGTCGTCTCAGGGATTTAAACCAGCAACATTTTGGTTACTTTCCCAATGCTCTCAACCGCTAGGGTACGTGCCTCCCCAAAACACCCCTTTCCCTATAGCCTGCTATAACTAATACCCCTGTCTGGTATCTATCCTCAGGAGATGCCCACCTGGTTGGTTCAGGGGAAGGTGCTGGGGTACGTGGTGACATTATCATACAGTAACGGGACAGTGGCGGTTGTGAACGTGTCCATGTCAGAGCCTGGTGACCTTTGTGTGTGTCAAGAGAAGAGATGCCGCTTCACACCCTCTCTGCGGGGTGTATCAGGGGTGGATGTGTCCGTCTACAATTCCCAGGGTGCCACCAAACCTGCTCCCCTAGCTCTACCCACATCAGGTAAGGGAAACCATCATTAAGTTTCCGGATGACACAACAGTGGTAGGCCTGATCACCGACAACAACAAGACAGCCTATGAGGAGGAGGTTAGAGACCTGGCCGTGTGGTGCCAGGACAACAACCTTTCCCTCAACGTGATCAAGACAAATGAGATGATTGCGGACTACAGGAAAAAGAGGACCGAGCACGCCCCCATTCTCATCGACGAGGCTGCAGTGGAGCAGGTTGAGAGCTTCAAGTTCCTTGGTGTCCACATCACCAACAAACTAACATGGTCCAAGCACACCAAGACAGTCGTGGAGAGGGAATGACAAAAACCTATTCCCCAGGAGACTGAAAAGATTTGGAAATGGTCCTCAGATCCTCAAAAGGTTCTACAGCTGCCCCATCGAGAGCATCCTGACTGGTTGCATCACTGCCTGGTATGGCAACTGCTCGGCCTCCGACCGCAAGGCACTACAGAGGGTAGTGCTGCCTGCCATCCAGGACCTCTATACCAGGCGGTGTCAGAGGGAGGCCCTAAAAATGGTCAGACTCCAGCCACCCTAGTCATAGACTGTTTTCTCTGTTACCACACGGCAAGTGGTACTGGAGAACCAAGTCTAGGTCCAAGAGGCTTCTAAACAGCTTCTAACCCCAAGCCATAAGACTCCTGAACAGCTAATCAAATGGCTACCCAGACTTTTGGCATTACCCCCCCTCTCTTTTCTGCTGCTTCTCTCTGTTATTATCTATGCATAGTCACTTTAATAACTACCTATATGTACATATTACCTCAATTACCTCGACTAACCGGTGCCCCCGCACATTGACTCTGCACCGGTACTCCCTGTATATGGTCTCGCTATTGTTATTTTAATGCTGCTCTTTAATTATGTGTTACTTTTATTTCTTATTATTTTTTTAACTGCATTGTTGGTTAGGGCTTGTAAGTTTGAATTTCACTGTAAGGTCTACCTGTTGTATTCGGTGCATGTGACAAATACTATTTTATTTGATTTGAAAGGTGTGTGTGAGTGTGATAATAGATTGTAGGTTTGTATGTTTCTGTCTTCACAGATTCACACGTTTTCTCTTTCGCTTAGGTCTACAGTTGCCAGAGCTATCCTTCA
Source organism: Salvelinus fontinalis (assembly GCF_029448725.1). NCBI lineage: Eukaryota > Metazoa > Chordata > Actinopteri > Salmoniformes > Salmonidae > Salvelinus > Salvelinus fontinalis. The sequence continues at coordinate 19,020 of NW_026601352.1, forward strand.
CTGTGAACCAGGATATATTGAGCCTCAATGTATCCTGGTCTCTGCCACCCCAGCCCATTGAAAACATGCATGAGTATGTGGTGCAGTACAAGCAGGTGGGACTTCCTCCGACACAGGGCTTTGATTGGATAAAAGTGCACCAAAATCATACGTCAATCATTTTAAGAGGTTTGTGTGGCTTACACTGATCTATAATACCATTTCTCACTGAACATATTTATTAATATTTTGTAATGTTTCAAATTGGTTTCAAGATGACAGCATCGTCTTTGTCTCTGTCTCCACCTACAGGTGATTTTGAGAACCACACTGCCTACAATGTGTCATTGTTTGCAGTGTTCATCAACAGTAGTTGCCTGCTTGCGTCTGCAATCTCGTATTCTCTTCATGGACGTAAGTATATTAGAGCATGGAAATACAAGTCTTTGTAATGTACTTGCCAGTATGTAATCAGTGCAATTAGTGCACATGACCGGTTTTCAGTGGAGTAAACTAATTTGAAATATCACGTCTTTACCTAATGTTAATTTCTCCGGCCTTTTAACTCACTGTAAAATGTTTTTTTTAATTTTGTTTTTAATTATTGTTTATTTTTCTGCTGCTTTTGACTATTCCTCTACCCATTTCACCTCCATTTCCTCCTCTCTCAATCACTCCTCAGTCCCACCCAAAGTGACTGAGTTCAAGGTCCAGTACATCTCTGACTCTAATGTGACTTTGTCCTGGCAACACATCTCCCTGACCCAGAGTAAGGGGCTCATACTGTGCTATCAGCTGGTATTAAACAACGTTACAGGTAAACAACACAAAGACAGTGGAAGACCATCTGGGATAAATCTTTTGTTGCTACAATGTTATATTGTTTTAATAAAAGTGCAGTCTCCACTGCCCAGTGTGTACATTAGCAGAAAATATAGTATTACATTGTAGTAGCTTAAATAGTATTACATATTTTTGCCTGTTCCCAGATCTGTTTGTTCTGTCTTGCCAACTCCTATTGTCATTATTGGCTCCAGAGTGGCGCAGCGGTCTAAGACACTGCATCTCAGTGCAAGAGGCGTCCTTGGTTCGATTTCAGGCTGTATCACATCTGTCCGTGATTGGGAGTCCAATAGGGCGGCGCACAATTGGCCCAGCGTCGTCCGGGTTTGGCCGGGGTAGGCCGTCATTGTAAATAAGAATTTGTTCTTAACTGATTTGCCTAGTTAAATAAAAATAAAAAATTGTCATGCAGACACAGCACAAACAGATCTGGGACCAGACTATCCACAGGCTACCGTGCTGCACACTCTCGTTCCCACACATCAGTGGCCTTGCTCCCAATCATTAAACCTTTCCTTCATCTGCAGTGTACAACGTGAGTAGGGACCAGAACAGCCTTCATCTGTTAAGACTTACGTCGGGTCACCACCAGGTTTGGATCAGGGCTGAGACTAAGGCTGGACTGGGACCCAGTGAAACCATCACCTTCTCTACTGAGAACAGCCCTGGTATTCTCCCACTCTGCCATGTAGTAATTTGATAATGATGACAAGAAGCGTATAGCTGTTTATAGGTTGTCTAACAAACGTGATGAGATGTATTAAGTGCTTATGTACCTAACTGGTGACACTGAGGTCATGTATAACACTAATTATTATTCAACAAACTAGAAATATTATTATAGGTTGTGTATAATACTGTATATAACATCACCTTAAAACAGAAAGGGTCCTGAAGTTCCTTAGAAAATAATAACAGTGTAATATTGAATGCATGCTTTGTATGAAGTAGACCTTTGTGCTACAGCATGGGATTATGAACATGGATTGCGGTCTAATTGGTCATTTTGCCTTCTGACCTCCCCCATCTCTCTCCCTTTGTTGTCACAGGTTACCTCAAATATCTGGTGCCAGGAATAATAGCAGGGATGTTGCTATTGATCATCATAATGTGAGAGACTGGATTCTCATACTTCAACCCAAATAGCCTGATTCTGATTATTTTCTCATTGTCTTGAACCAGGGCCATGTTCATTAGGGCACACTGATGCAAAATGTTTTAAAAGGCTTTGCAACGTTTCGTGCCGACTGAACACATACAGGGTGTGGTGCTCTCTCATGTCTCCTTCCTCTATCTCTCTGAAAGTTCACCCATGCCAGAAATAGGTTTACAAAAGGGGAAACACTTGAGGAAGTGGAAATGAGAACGGGCAGTTGAGTTGGGCTTTCAGTTGTGCCCTCCATAGTAATGGTCTTGATCAAAAACATAAAACAAACAATATGTTATACCCCTTTCAACTAAAACATAATGGATCAAATATTTCTACCACTTTTAGGGTGATATACAAATGGACATGTCCATTGAAGGAACACAACTCTTTTGGTGTGCAGTATGTGAATGATACCGTTGTGTATTTTCTGTAGTGTACAAATGAAGACTTGTGCGAAAGTGCCTGACCCCAGCAACAGCAAACTGCTCCAACAGATGAAGTTGCAGGTGAGTGCAGGTCAGACTATCACTATGTGGCTGTGACTGACTGATCTACTATCAGTGAGTCTGATATTAGTCAGTCTTATAGTATTCTAGTTAGTGGTGGACTGAGCCCCAGGCAGAGGCCCAGAGTTCATCATGTCTTCCTGCCTGGTTTTTCTTCCTCAAGCCATTTATGTCAAGGGAACACACTACCTATAGATATGGATGGCATCTTATTTGTAATGTTCCAGTAAGAACCTGTTGTAAAAGAAAGAATGTGTGTACTACATGAACCTAAATGTTGATTATACCACATACAGTAGCAGGGGCTGTATTGGGCTAGTAATATACCATTCCCTTGAGTTATATTATCACCAGTCAGAGGCATAACATACAACCATAGAGGACTAAATGAATGTGTCTGACTCCCTGCCTGTCGTTGCTCCAGTTTAACAGCTCCTTGACGGCGATCTTCTCTCCTCTGGAGTCTAACCCAAAGATCTCTGAGCTGGAGGTGGTGGAAAACCCTTTCTGGGGTGCCAATTCCTGTGCTAGGAAAAGGTCCAGCCCTGATGGACAGACAGAGGGGGTGGTGGGAGAGGAGCGCACCCACATAAGGACTGGTGAAGAGGCGGAAAAGGAGGAGGATGCAGACAAGGGTTACAGTAAAATTATTGATACTGACGAGGAGGAGAGGGAAGGGGGAGAGTCCGGGAGCTTGTTTGAGGACGATCCGTTGGTTTCGGACTATGAGAAGCATTTCATGCCTGTGGATGTATGACCCTACTGTCTGTCTGGTGTGGTGCTACCGATCAACTCTTTTGCTGTGTGTATGATCTCCTCATTGCAACGACAAGACAGCCATTGTTCAGTCGGAACCCCAAGGGCCAAACAGGTCAATTGTGGGCTATTGTGCTTGTTGATCTAGATGCAGATCACTGATTCATGGGAAAGGGTTGCCCTAAAAACAACACGAGTGCACAAGTTGAAATACGCCACTCGTCTTGTTTTCAAGGAAAGGAAAAGGGATGTATTTGACCGTTTGTTTTCCATGCTCCAACTACAAGGAATGTTGTTTAGGAACAGTAAACCTTTTTTTTTACAGCAAATGTATACCTATGTGAAAAACCACGTTGCCTACGGTGTACACTGTCATGACGTGGCCCTCTTTGGATATAGCAAGCACCAACTCTCTCTCTCTCACTACCTCTCTCTTCCCCCTACACCCAGGCTCTGTTATCTCAGGTCGTAAATTCCTGGAGGAGACTCTCTTCCCCCGAGGCCATGCAGTATAGAGAGAAGGTTCACAGTAGAACAAAGGAACTTCTTCTACCTCACAGAACTTGAGAACTGAACAATATCCATGTTTTGGAGAATGTGTAAACGGTCGGTGGAGAATCCAGCTATGACCGGTCCATTTTGTCTAATGTTTGTGACCTCATGAGAGACAATACAGCCACATTACCATAACTCTGTTTATACAAGAGTCTCTGTTATGAGATTTGCATCTAATTATTGTATAAAATGAATGAGTAAAGATTAAACTATTTGTGAAATTATGTAATGTTATTTTAAACTGTTTAATGAAAGAGAATCCAATTCCCTTTAAAATGTAACTAAGTCATTGGCCCCCCACATGAGCACAGACATTGATCTGGCGTCATGGGACAGCCCTTTTCTGCTGTTCCGAATATAAACCCCACCTGGAGAAGCCCACTCCAGACCATGCGTACCTCCAATTACTGAGAGGGCTAAGGTTTGAGTAGAGACCATGCATTCCTCGATTGTTGAATTCCTAACCAAACCACGTGGAGCATTGGCTACACTGGTGGAAATGGTTAAACTCTGAGACTATTGATACCGACAGAATAAGAGCAAATCTTCGATACTAATTACTAGTCTGCAGCTAGAATTTATGTTGACAATGCGAGGACCGACAACCGCCAAAACATTTATTCTATAAGAACATTTCTGAATGGGACTCTGAAGTATCCATTCTAACCACGAAAGACTCCAGGGATGCAAAGAGAAGTTCAGATTAACTTTCCAACAGAAAGACGGACGATTCCAACAGAGATCATGACGACACACTGAGCGTAAATATATATATTGATTGCAATTATTCCCGAATGAGTGAGCATTCATGTGCAAAGGAGTAGCATTTCAATTATTATAATTATTAACTGTGTAGTTAGTGTCTTTTGTCTTTCGCGCCCTTCTCAGTCCCTTTGTCTACCAAGCGTCATATCGGTTTAGCCCACTAGGACACATCCCTTATTGTTTCCTTGTAACTGTATCTACTGTTTGTTTGTTATGCATGTCTGTGATTATTTAGTTAGTAAGTAAAAGATTAAGACAATTGATGTATGGATGATTCATAGTGAAGCCTGGGTTCGTGCAGATAACTAACCATTTACGATGTTTGGAATGAGACTAACGTGGGGTAAATAATAATTCATTAATTAGAAGACTAATTGATCAGATATTGAAAATATCTGAAAAGTTATATTAGGAAAATTATAACTTTGTAATCTGAAGATTTTCCTTGGTGCCCCGACTTCCTAGTTAATCACATAATAATAATGACAGAGAATTGATTTGATAAAATAACAGTCTTCAATTTAATGATGCCAAAGACACGACAACACAATGTCTACACTGTTCAGTTTGAACTACAACTGTCAATCACGTCTGCTCATTAGGTCAGATTAAATGCTATTTCAGAATAGCATAGTTTAACTTTTTTATACAAAACTGTTTTTGAAAGTTAATTGCTGTTAGTTTTATTAAACATATTTTTATATCTAGCTATGTCCCTTTTGAGAGGCCTTAAAAAAAATGAAACTGGCCTCTCACCGTGGTCAACTTGAAGTTCCCTTCTATGGAAAGTGAATGGAGAAGATATTGGAGCCTGAGCCTTGCACCGATGTTCAGGATAAGGATGAATTTGATCCAGTAGGACTGACGTTTTTGGAGAAAGTGGCCCTGTTTTTTTACCGGACCCATATGTGGTTTCAGGATGGGTGGGATACAGGTGGAAAAGTTTCCAGTTGTCATACTTGAGTAAAAGTCATACTTGAGTAAAAGTGAAGATACTTTAATAGAAAATGACTCAAGTAAATGTGAAAATCACCCAGTAAAATACTACTTGAGTAAAAGTATTTGGTTTTAAATAAACTTAAATATCAAAGTAAAAGTAATTTTAAATTCCTTATATTAAGCAAACCAGACGGCACCATTTTCTGGATTGTTTTATTTACGGATAGACTGAGGCACACACTGAGGCATACAAACAAAGCATATGTGTTTAGTGAGTCTGCCAGATCAGAGGCAGTAGGGATGACCAGGGATGTTCTCTGTTTAGTGAGTCTGCCAGATCAGAGGCAGTAGGGATGACCAGGGATGTTCTCTGTTTAGTGAGTCTGCCAGATCAGAGGCAGTAGGGATGACCAGGGATGTTCTCTGTTTAGTGAGTCTGCCAGATCAGAGGCAGTAGGGATGACCAGGGATGTTCTCTGTTTAGTGAGTCTGCCAGATCAGAGGCAGTAGGGATGACCAGGGATGTTCTCTGTTTAGTGAGTCTGCCAGATCAGAGGCAGTAGGGATGACCAGGGATGTTCTCTGTTTAGTGAGTCTGCCAGATCAGAGGTAGTAGGGATGACCAGGGATGTTCTCTGTTTAGTGAGTCTGCCAGATCAGAGGCAGTAGGGATGACCAGGGATGTTCTCTGTTTAGTGAGTCTGCCAGATCAGAGGCAGTAGGGATGACCAGGGATGTTCTCTTGAGAAGTGTGTGAATTGCACCCTTTTCCTGTCCTACTAAGCATTCAAAATGTAATTTTGGGTGTCAGGGCAAATGTATTGAGTAAAAAGTACATTATTTTCTTTTGGAATGTATTTAAATAAAAGTACATTTAAAAAAATGTTAACAGTAAGGTATTGATACCCCACAACCTACTTAAGTAGTACTTTAAAGTATTTTTACTTAAGTACTTTATACCACTGGTGGGAAAGGAGTTTGGTGCTGTTGAATCGATGAAGGTAACCCGAAGTGGTCTTGTGATGATTGTTTTGTTCTTAACTGACTTGCCTAGTTAAATAAAAGGTTACAAAAAATAAAAAGGGAGTGGGCGCACCGGACCACACAGATGGGGGCAAGAGATATTACATCTTCCTCCTTACTTGCTTTGTTTTCAAGAACAGGGCGCCATTGAAAAGAGTGATTACTGGGGTAGCTGTGGGGGTGAAGATGGGTCAGCTGAAGTGAAAGATTCCTGGTGTTTGACACCCGCCGTCTGGAATGACACAGACCTGGTGGCTAGCGTCGTGAAACAGAAGAGTCTGTTCTTTTGAGTTTTGATGTCAAATCAAATCACATTTTATTGGTCACATACGTGTTTAGCTGGTGTAGCAAAATGCTTCTGCTTTTAGCTCCAACAGTGCATTAAAATCTAACAACTTTACAACATATACCCAATACACCCTTTGCTGTTGTTCTGGGATTGATTTGCACTTTTCGCACCAAAGTACGTTCATCTCTAGGAGACAGAACATGTCTCCTTCCTGAGCGGTATGACAGCTGCGTGGTCCCATGGTGTTTATACTTGCGTACTATTGTTTGTACAGATGAACGTGGTATTTTCAGGCGTTTGGAAATTGCACCCAAGGATGAACCAGACTTGTGGAGGTCTTGGCTGATTTATTTTGATTTTCCTATGATGTCAAGCAAAGATGCAGTGAGTTTGAAGGTAGGCCTTGAAATACATCCACAGGTACACCTCCAATTGACTCAAATTATGTCAATTAGCCTATCAGAAGCTTCTGAGCTTTCTGGAATTTTCAAAGCTGTTTAAAGGCACAGTCAACTTAGTGTATGTAAACGTCTGACCCACAGGAATTGTGATACAGTGAATTATAAGTGAAATAATCTGTCTGTAAACAATTGTTGGAAAGATTACTTGTGTCATGCACAAAGTAGATGTCCTAACTGACTTGCCAAAACTATAGTTTGTTAACAAAACATTTGTGGAGTGGTTGATAAATTTGTTTTAATGACTCCAACCTAAGTGTATGTAAACTTCTGACTTCAACAGTACATATGAGATGCATATTGCAAGATATGTAAACATTATCAAAGTGACTAGTGTTCCATTTCTTAAAGTGGCCAGTGATTTCTAGTCTATGTCTATAGGCAGCAGCCTCTAATGTGCTTGTGATGGCTGTTTAACAGTCTAATGGCCTTGAGATAGAAGCTGTTTTTCAGTCTCTCGGTCCTAGATTTGATGCACCTGTACTGACCTTGCCTTCTGGATAATAGCGGGGTGAACAGGCAGTGGCTCGGCTGCTTGATGTCCTTGATGATCGTTTTGGACTTCCTGTGACATCGGGTGCTGTAGGTGTCCTGGAGGGCGGGTAGTTTGCCCCCGGTAATACATTGGGCATACAGCACCACCATCTGGAGAGCCTTACGGTTTCGGGAGGTACAGTTACCGTACCAGGCGGTGATACAGCCCGACAGGATATTCTCAATTGTGCATCTGTAAAAGTTTGTGGAGGTTTTAGGAGCCAAGACAAATTTCTTCAGCCTCCTGAGCTTAATGATGAGCTTAGAGGGTTCTATAATGTTGAATGATGAGCTATGGTCAATGAACAGCAGTCTTACATAAGTTTTCATTTTGTCCAGATGGGATAGTACAGTGTGCAGAGTGATGGTGATTGCATCGTCTGTGGTTCTTTTGCGGCGGTAAGCAAATTGAAATGGGTCTAGGGTGGCAGGTAAGGTAGAGGTGATATGATCCTTGACTAGTCTCTCAAAGCACTTCATGATGACAAAGATGAGTGCTACTGGGCGAAAGTCATTTAGTTCAGTTACCTTTGCTTTCTTGGGTACAGGAACAAAGGTGGCCATCTTGAAACATGTAGGGACAGCAGACTGGGATAAGGAGAGATTGAATATGCCCGTAAACACACCAGCCAGCTGGTCTGCACATGTTCTGAGGATGTGGCTAGGGGTGCCGTCTGGGCCGACAGCCTTGCGAGGGTTAACACGTTTAAACGTTTTACTCATGGTGGCCACGGAGAAGGAAAGCTCCACAATCCTTGGTAACAGGCTGTGTCGGTGGCACTGTGTTATCCTCAAAGCGGGCGAAGAAGGTGTTTAGCTTGTCCAGAAGCAGGATGTCGGTGTCGGCGATGTGGCTGGTTTTCCTTTTGTAGCTCATCCATATATTTATATGTACATATTCTTATTCCATTACTTTACTTAGATTTGTGTGTATTAGGTGGTTGTTAGATATTGTTAGATATTGCTGCACTGTCGGAACTAGAAGCACAAGCATTTCACTACACTCGCAATAACATCTGCTAACCATGTGAATGTGACCAATAAAATTTGATTTGATTGTCTGATGTTGAGTCTTTACCCGACAAATTACTGGTAGGATATATCAGTTATCCTGTATGAGCTTTTGGGCCGAACCCACTACGGTGTTTCAGGTGTCATGTGTATGGTCATGTTGCAGCAGTGTGTAGGAGGAAGATTCCTAGGTGTGAGAAGTGTACATACAGGAGGGCCCCGAGTCAAAAGATTGTGTAATATCAGTGAAAGAAGTGGTGTGTGTAAACTGTAGAGGGGGGGGGGGGGGGGCATGTTGCTGGGGATCAGAAGTGTCCGGTGCGAGAGAGGCAGGTTGAGATTGCCATGGTCAGAGTTGTGGAGAAAGTGTTGTATGCTGAGGCAGTGAAGAAAGTAGAGGAAGCTGGGTCAGGGGTGAAGGATACTAAGAGGCTCCCTGTGAGTAGTAAAATTTTGCCAGTACAGAGTGATAGGCATACGAATGAAATGTGCTTCAGTAAGGTTGGCTTTTTAGCGTTCATTGCTATGGTTATTAACTGTACCATAGGTATGGAACGTAAAGTCACAGAAATAAGTGTTGCTGTGGCAGTTACCGAGAAGTATTTGGGATTACAATATTTTACTGCAGAAGAGTTCCAGGGGGTGTTGAATGGTAGTGTCCTGTCCTCACAGGCCGTTGGCCTGGTGTAGGATTAGATCAGGTTAAATTAGTGGAATGGGGTGGTGTTTCTTTTTATGAGTAGAATTAAAAGTTGGCGGGATAATTTGTATTTGTTATATCACAAAGTATAATGATTTTATTATCCGGTTCAGTTAGTGGCGGTAATGCAACATTATATTGGATGCCAACCGCCGTTAAACCCCCCCGAAGAAGAAGAAAGTGAACGGAAACCGGAAAGGGTCAGTGGGTCCTACAGAATCGGCGTGTTCGTTTCAAACCTGTAGTACAAGAGAGGACGAGCACGAGAAAGAAGCTTCCCCGTCGAGAAACTTCAGTCTACAAATCAACATTGTACGTAGCATGTAATGTGTTTAACTAAGTATATTAAATAAAATAAGACGAAATATGATTGATATGTGAATAATTGGTCACATTAGCAAGCAGGTAACGTTAAGCGTTGGGAATCGAAATAGCTTAGTTAGCATTAGCTAGCTAACAAACTGACAATTTCGGCTAGTGAGCTAGCTAACGTTAGCTTATTAGCTAGCGAGAGCACATGAATGCATTGGGCCACACTAGCAAGTAAACGCAACATCAACGAATTTACCGTTTGTCGATACTCGATGGGATTTAGCTAGGGATTCTTGTAAAGTTGGCTACTAACAAAAACAAAGTAGCCCACTGGCCAAATTTGGAAATATATGTTATTATTTCGTTAGTTTGGTTAACGTTTGTAGCCATGTTTAGCAGTAGAGTAGCTAGCTAAACTTACGAGCTAGTAACTTTTTGTTTAGATTACTTCTCAGTCGGTGTTAATTCTCTGCCATGTTAAATCGAATAATATATCGACTGCCTTAGTTTTATAGCGTTAGCTAACTAACCCACCTTTGTACTGCTTGGTAGTGTCGTGGCCGCATATTTGGCCTTTTTTTTTTACTGCATTTGTGTGGCTGAAGCCGGGGACTGCCGTGGTGAGAAGGGTTACATTCAGTGGCGTTGATCCGAATGGCCAATACTGTTTTTTTTCTTGACTAGTTATAGTTAGAACGTCGGAAATAATATAACCATAGAGCCAACGTTAGTCGGATAGTTGTCCGGTTTGTTAAACTTCCCACTATCAGAACGTTTGTGGTGTTTAATATCCGCTGGTTAACGTTACTTGTGTTGTCCAAAGAAAGTTGTAGGGCGGCAACTGTTTCAAGTCGCCCAAGTCCAAGGATCACTAACTATATTGCAGCACACCGGCAGAAGGGAACCGGGTGTCGTGGGGGGTGGGGCAGGATTATGGCGGTTAAGCTGGGTCACGGAGATATTTTACTCCTTGTCTAAAGCAGAGCATCGCCTCGTTTTATTTGCCACAATCCGATTCCCAATTTCAACTCCAGCTCCCACAAATTAGGTGCTCTGTTTTACACAGCCTTATAGACCCGTTTCCGGGTAGAAGCAAGCTCATGCTCCGGGCAACATGTGCAAATGGCGCTTTTTTGTTGCCCTGCTCTGGCCATGTGCATGGCTCACCTTCAGTCGCATAATGCCACTGAATTCCACATCATTAATGAGCGAGCACATGGCGTTTAGTCTGGCAGTCTATATTTTAATCATAGAATCCCTCAATGTTCAATTTGGGAATCTGGCTGCAAGAGCATGTAGATTTTGTAGCCTGTTTCTTAGCTCTACATATAAAACTATTGATTTGTTTTGTCATATATCCCAGTGCCATTCTGTGCCACATCACATGAAGCATCTGTTTATAAACCCTCATAAATTATTTAAACTATAGAAAGGTCAGTCAGCCCATCTTTACTTCCCTAATTGCACCTTATTCCCCATAGTGCACCATGTTGGTCAGACCTGTATGGGTCATGGTCAAAAGTAATGCACCAGTAAGTAATAGGGTGCCATGTATGATGCAACCCTGTCTCATTTTGGCAATGCTAATTACACTAAGTTAACTGTAGAATTCTGAGACCACTTGACCCACTGGATATGATACACACTTAAAATGGATAACTTAATGAGGGTGTTAGTGTTCATGCTGTCTGATCCAGAGGTCTCTCATACAGTCATATACTCTCTCTGTCCCTGAAGACTGACTCTCTTCTAGTAGAACTCTCTATATCACTCCTTTTCCTTGTGTATTATCTTTTATCAGTAACGGGGACGTACATAATTCCTATATCTGTAACTTTGTGTGTGCGCTACCCATGCAGGATGGAGTGGCAGCCGGACGAACAGGGACTCCAGCAGGTCCTCCAGCTCCTCAAGGACTCCCAGTCCCCCAACACGGCCACACAGAGAGCTGTGCAACAAGTATCCTGATGTACAGACACTGACCGGAGGGTGGGGTTAGTGGAATGGGGCCCTGTATGGCAGTGGTACTTCTGTGTGGTCCTAAGTTGGTAGAGCATTGTGCTTGCAACACCAGTATAGTTGGTTAGATTCCTGGGACCACGCATACGTAAAATATATGCACACAATACTGTAAGTCGCTTAGGATAAAAGCGCTTGCTAAATGGCATATTATTCTATGGTTATTGCATGTCGTTCAGTTTGCATTGATCTGTCTATGGGGCCTGTATTGTTAAAGTGGAGATGGTGTTATAACACAGTCACACTGATTGTCCTCCTCTGGATATGATGCATTCTATGTAACTCCTGACTGTTAATGATGGTGTTAGTATTCATACTGTCTGATCCAGAGGTCTCCTACAGTCAGACTTCTCTACTCTGTCTGGTCCAGAGGTCTCCTACAGTCAGACTTCTCTACTCTGTCTGGTCCTATAGATTTAGCCTTTGTTAGGATAGCATATAATCTTAACCCTCCAATCCATAACTCCCACTAGCCAATGTATTACTTACTTAAACCCTTGTCCTTATTAGGAACCATGGCTAACGCTACTTATAACAGCAGTTATTTCAAAACCGTTCATATGGTACAACCTATACAAGGGTGCGGAAACCATTTCTGCAGCTTTACAATTAAACTTAGCCGATATGTGACGAAATCACAGATCCGTTGCATTCCAAACTTATGAAATAAGCGCCTCACTTAGTATTTCAACAAGTGGTATTTTTCCTCTGTCTAAATGTCACCCGTAGATTTGTGCTGCAGTGAAAGTGTACTCCTAGTTATTTGTTTAAGTTGAGCATCATGTGAGTTGTCTGTGATGTAATATTTCCCTTAACCGCGCTGTCAGAAACTTGAACAGCTCAACCAGTTCCCTGACTTCAACAACTATCTCATCTTTGTGCTCACAAGACTGAAAACTGAAGGTGAGAACCCTGTCTGTCTGAGTTTATATGTTCTGGTTGAGCATCTGGTAGCCTGAGTCGTGTTCATTAGGGCATACGTATTACTTCTGAGCTCAAAAAGTCGTTTTGGGTTTCTTTGTCTGTATCCATTCTTTGGTCAGCATGCCGTCATTATCTGCTAGCCTTGTTATTAGTGGTTCTCTAGGCTGCTATGTGTCATTTGGAATGCACGTTGCTGTGGCCTTCGTCTGCATCTCTGACATTCTTTTTTTCTTCCTCTACCCCATGACCTCATCATTCCTTTCTTCTCCTCCCCTCACCTCATCCTCTCCTGCTCTCCCTCTCCAGATGAACCCACTCGTTCTCTGAGTGGTCTGATCCTGAAGAACAATGTGAAGGCCCACTACCAGAACTTCCCCCCGGCCGTGGCTGACTTCATCAAGCAGGAATGCCTCAACAACATAGGCGACCCGTCGCCCCTCATCCGCGCCACCATCGGTAAGTCAGTGTGTGTGTGTGAGGTCTGGGTGGGTGAGTTGGGTCTGGGGGTGGGGCCTTGACATGCGTTAAATCTGTCTCATTGTCTCAGGTAACTGCAGTCCTTCTGTGGCTTTAATGTGGTTAATTTTTCTCACTGTCCCTCTCTTTAGTAGCTACGGTTGAAGTCGAAGTTTACATACACTTAGGTTGGAGTCATTAAAACTTGTTTTTCACACCACTCCACAAATTTCTTGTTAACAAACTATAGTTTTGGAAATTCGGTTAGGACATCTACTTTGTGCATGACACAAGTAATCTTTCCAACAATCGTTTACAGAAAGATTATTTCACTTATAATTCACTGTATCACAATTCCAGTGGGTCAGAAGTTTAAATACACTAAGTTGACTGTGCCTTTAAACAGCTTGGAAAATTCCAGAAAATTATGTAATGGCTTTAGAAGCTTCTGATAGGCTAATTGACATCATTTGAGTCAATTGGAGGTGTACCTGTGGATGTATTTCACGGCCTACCTTAAACCCGGTGTCTCTTTGCTTGACATCATGGGAAAATCTAAAGAAATCAGCCAAGACCCCCAACTTTTATTTTTTTTAGACCTCCACAAGTCTGGTTCATCCTTGGGAGCAAATTCCATATGCCTGAAGGTACCACGTTCATCTGTACAAACAATAGTACGCAAGTATAAACACTATGGGACCACGCAGCCGTCATACCGCTCAGGAAGGAGATGCGTTCTGTCTCCTAGAGATGAACGTACTTTGGTGCGAAAAGTGCAAATCAATCCCAGAACAACAGCAAAGTTGTTTCCTGGGGAGGCTTGCAAGCCGAAGAACACCATCCCAACCGTAAAGCACGGGGGTGGCAGCATCATGTTGTGGGGGTGCTTTGCTGCAGCAGGGACTGGTGCACTTCACTAAATAGATGGCATCATGAGGATGGATAATTGTGGATATGTTGAGGCAACATCTCAAGAAATCAGTCAGGAAGTTAAAGTTTGGTTGCAAATGGGTCTTCCAAATGGACAATGACCCCAAGCATACTTCCAAAGTTGTGGCAAAACGGCTTAAGGACAACAAAGTCAAGGTATTGGAGTGGCCATCACAAAGCCCTGGCCTCAATCCTATAGAAAATGTGTGGGCAGAACTGAAAAAGCGTGTGTGAGCAAGGAGGCTTACAAACCTGACTCAGTTACATCAGCTCTGTCAGGAGGAATGGGCCAAAATTCACCCAACTTATTGTGGGAAGCTTGTGGAAGGCTACCCGAAATGTTTGACCCAAGTTAAACAATTTAAAGGCAATGCTACAAAATACTAATTGAGTGTATGTAAACTTCTGACCCACTGGGAATGTGATGAAAGAAATCATTCTCTACTATTATTCTGACATTTCACATTCTTAAAATAAAGTGGTGATCCTAACTTACCTAAGACAGGGAATTTTTACGAGGATTAAATGTCAGGAATTGTGATGTCAGGAATTTCTCTCACTCCCCTATCCTGCCCTCTGGATATGATGCATTCCTTATAACTCCTGACTGTAAATGATGGTGTTAGTATTCATACTGTCTGATCCAGAGGTCTCTCGATTCCTTAACTCTTGTACATCCCTGTTTCCCTACATCTGGTCTGACAAGACAGCATAGGTGGAAGCCTTCAGGAGGGTTTACGTTCACCTGTCCACTTCTTCAATATCAGTGGGCTCAATCGTTTTGCTTCGCCTGGTGCCCTAGATGGGTGGAGATTTCACGTAAGGACCAACAGAGTGGTCTAAAATGTGTAAACTCGCCTACCCTAGTCACTGGGCAATGCAAAATGAACGTGCTCAGTGAGAACGACAGTGTCCCCTGCAAGAGAGTATTAAGACCAAACCACCCTATGATTGTTGGTTCCTAACCTCTTTCTTCATCCCTCTCTCGCAGGTATCCTGATCACCACGATCACTTCCAAAGGGGAGCTGCAGACGTGGCCAGAGCTGCTTCCCCAGCTGTGTAACCTGCTCAACTCTGAGGACTACAACACCTGCGAGGTCAGAGCTACCTACCTACCACACACTCACATCTTTTTCTAGCCTCTCCCCCTTTCGCTTCCTCCTTTCTTTTCCATCTGTCACCCTTCATTTTTCTTTCTCATTTTTCCGTCCTCCCTTGCTTTTCTCTTTTTTCCTCATTCCGTCACCCTTCCCCTTACCTCCCCTGTCCCCCTTTTCTTCCTTCCTTCCATCTTCATATCCCTTCTCCTCTACCTCTCCTGCCCCGCTCTCCACCCCTCCGCCACCCTCTTGACCTCCTAAGAAGTATTTTACTCTCTCTGCTAAATGTTTTCAGTAGCATTCTCTCCACATCGCATGCCATCTGGATATGATGCAGAACACCTTGACAGTGATTTCCAGTGATGCTTGTTGTATTCATACTGTCTGATCCAGACCTGTAGCCTATTGCCTCCAATCATCCTACTTCATTCCCCTCTGTTGCTCTGAGTTTGACTCCGTCTGTCTGCGTGTGTATTCTTGATCAGGGCTCGTTTGGCGCCCTGCAGAAGATCTGCGAGGACTCGTCGGAACTGTTGGAGAGCGACGCGCTCAACCGCCCGCTCAACATCATGATCCCGAAGTTCCTGCAGTTCTTCAAGCACTGCAGCCCTAAGATCAGGTCAGTCCCAGGTCCCCTGTACCTCCAGACTATCCTGGTCCCAGATCACTTTGTGCTGTCTTGCCAACACCTATGGTCATTGTTATGCCAGTGACTATAGGTGTTGGCAAGACAGCACAAACAGATCTGGGAACAGGTTACATCCAGACTCCATTGGTTGTTTCTCTGTTCTCACTGTTGTGTCCAGTAGCGCATAGCACACCATAGCAAAACGTTTTGCACCGGATTACACATCTGTGTTCTTATTGGACCAGCTTAGTTAGTTGCGTGGAACTTTTGAGTCATTTTCAAAATGTTTTCCACCTACTATCCCACTGTTTTCAAAGACATTCATTTGCTCCCTTTATAAAACTCTGTTACTCATGGTGCTATTCTCTCTGCTTGTAGATCTCATGCCATCGCCTGTGTGAACCAGTTCATCATCGGCAGAGCCCAGGCCCTGATGGACAACATCGACACCTTCATCGAGGTGAACATCAGGCAACGCACAACACTGTTGACCATAGAAATATAATCTAGTAGTTCTACTTCTATGGTGGTGGCGCTGAACAACACTGATCTGCTCATCTGGCCGTGTTGCAGAACACCTTGACAGTGATGGTCATTGACGCTTGTTGTATTCGTACTGTCTAATCCCGACTACAGCCTCTTACATGTCCATCGTCTAGACAATTGTGTGTACTGTAATCAACGGTGTTGAGCATAGCTGTGGATTCAAGACTGACATCTCTCATTTTCTTCTCTGGCCCCTCTTGGTCTCTCTCTCTTCGTGTCTCCGTCTCTCAGAGCCTGTTTGCGCTGGCTACAGACGAGGACTCTGAGGTGAGGAAGAACGTGTGCCGGGCTCTGGTCATGCTGCTGGAGGTCCGTATCGACCGGCTCATCCCTCACATGCACAGCATCATACAGGTGAGACCACCACTTCCTTATTTACTCTCCCACTGACCAGTCAGCACGTCCGACACTGTCATACCCCATCAGCCAATCCCAACCCCTGACACTGCTGTGTCTGTATCTCTCCCCCACCAGTACATGCTGCAGCGCACACAGGACCCGGATGAGAACGTTTCTCTGGAGGCCTGTGAGTTCTGGCTCACCCTGGCTGAGCAGCCCATCTGCAAGGAGGTGCTCTCTGGACACCTGGTGCAGTGAGTAATCCTAAACATACCTGTAACATACAGCATCACCTGGACGTGATGTAGAGAGAGTGGGGACGGTCAGGTCAGAGGTGTAGAGGTCAACAGAGGTTAGTCAATAGTACAGCATGTAAGAGTAACATACCCATCGAGGTCCTATACTTCCTAGTGTGTTTCATTCTGTTTACACACTGTACTGTGTTCTATTAGGTGTGATGTAAAGAGAAGAAAGAGGAACAGAATGTTGATTACAGTTCAAAGGGGTTGGCTAGCTACAGTACAGACCTCTCATTATGACGTTTACCCCCTGCCCTTCCCATGCTGTCTGGATATGATGCATAACACATTAACTGTGATGGTCAGTGATGCCTGTTCTATTCATACTGTCTGATCCAGACAGCTGCAGCCCACTTGCCACATCTGACGCCGTGTAACTTCATTCAATTATTATATGGAACCAAGAAATGCAGTGTTACTGATTGACCAACAGTAGGATGACTGCTTGACTAATAGTGTCTTTTCTGTCTCCTCCTGTAGGCTCATTCCTATCCTGGTGAATGGCATGAAGTACTCTGAGATAGACATTATCCTGCTGAAGGTGAGCCTGTCTCTCTGTTCTGGGTGTGAATGATGACACCACACCTATTTCCCCCCACCAGGGTTGTGTTCATTAGGGCACACTAGCAAAACATTTTGCAACGGGGAAACGAAAAGGACCAGTTAAGACAGTACCTCCTTGTTTCGGACCATTTGTTCAGTTGTGTGTGAACACGACCCAGACATCTTTCCTCCCACCTTCCCCCTCCTCTCTCTTCTTGCTGGTATTCTTGGTGTGGTGACAGCTTTATGCTTGAGACTCGACTGATGTTTGACGTATTCGTACTCTCTGACCTAAGTGTTGTATCTGGTTAATGCCAGTTAATGGTGTAGCACA